>NW_027365677.1:0-99268 GCF_046119375.1 Phyllobates terribilis | reverse complement strand
ATGAAAAACATGTTTTTCAATGGCAAAAATCAATGAATATTGTAAATGCACAAACAGTAATATCTTCCACATTGCAAGGTGCAATTCTGAAATTTTTTGCTTTTTCCTGCTAATCCTAGCATGATAAAGAAGATTCAAAGAGAGTGAGATGCCAGCTCCTTTCATTCAGTCAGTAGCTTCAACATTTCTGGACGTTTTTCAATGGCAAAAATCAATGAATATTGTAAATGCACAAACAGTAATATCTCCACATTGCAAGGTGCAATTCTGAAATTTTTTGCTTTTTCCTGTTAATCCTAGCATGATAAAGAAGATTCAAAGAGAGTGAGATGCCAGCTTCTTTCATTCAGTCAGTAGCTTCAAACATTTCTGGTATATGAAAAACATGTTTTCAATGGCAAAAATCAATGAATATTGTAAATGCACACACAGTAATATCTCCACATTGCAGTTGCAATTCTGAAATTTTTTGCTTTTTCCTGCTAATCCTAGCATGATAAAGAAGATTCAAAGAGAGTGAGATGCCAGCTCCTTTCATTCAGTCAGTAGCTTCAAACATTTCTGGTATATGAAAAACATGTTTTTCAATGGCAAAAATCAATGATATTGTAAATGCACAAACAGTAATATCTCCACATTGCAAGGTGCAATTCTGAATTTTTCTTGCTTTTTCCTGCTAATCCTAGCATGATAAAGAAGATTCAAAGAGAGTGAGATGCCAGCTCCTTTCATTCAGTCAGTAGCTTCAAACATTTCTGGTATATGAAAACATGTTTTTCAATGGCAAAAATCAATGAATATTGTAAATGCACAAACAGTAATATCTCCACATTGCAAGGTGCAATTCTGAAATTTTTAGCTTTTTCCTGTTAATCCTAGCATGATAAAGAAGATTCAAAGAGAGTGAGATGCCAGCTCCTTTCATTCAGTCAGTAGCTTCAAACATTTCTGGACGTTTTTCAATGGCAAAAATCAATGAATATTGTAAATGCACAAACAGTAATATCTCCACATTGCAAGGTGCAATTCTGAAATTTTTTGCTTTTTCCTGTTAATCCTAGCATGATAAAGAAGATTCAAAGAGAGTGAGATGCCATCTCCTTTCATTCAGTCAGTAGCTTCAAACATTTCTGGTATATGAAAAACATGTTTTTCAATGGCAAAAATCAATGAATATTGTAAATGCACAAACAGTAATATCTCCACATTGCAAGGTGCAATTCTGAATTTTTGCTTTTTCCTGCTAATCCTAGCATGATAAAGAAGATTCAAAGAGAGTGAGATGCCAGCTCCTTTCATTCAGTCAGTAGCTTCAAACATTTCTGGTATATGAAAAACATGTTTTTCAATGGCAAAAATCAATGAATATTGTAAATGCACAAACAGTAATATCTCCACATTGCAAGGTGCAATTCTGAAATTTTTTGCTTTTTCCTGCTAATCCTAGCATGATAAAGAAGATTCAAAGAGAGTGAGATGCCAGCTCCTTTCATTCAGTCAGTAGCTTCAAACATTTCTGGCATATGAAAAACATGTTTTTCAATGGCAAAAATCAATGAATATTGTAAATGCACAAACAGTAATATCTCCACATTGCAAGGTGCAATTCTGAAATTTTTAGCTTTTTCCTGTTAATCCTAGCATGATAAAGAAGATTCAAAGAGAGTGAGATGCCAGCTCCTTTCATTCAGTCAGTAGCTTCAAACATTTCTGGACGTTTTTCAATGGCAAAAATCAATGAATATGTAAATGCACAAACAGTAATATCTCCACATTGCAAGGTGCAATTCTGAAATTTTTTGCTTTTTCCTGTTAATCCTAGCATGATAAAGAAGATTCAAAGAGAGTGAGATGCCAGCTCCTTTCATTCAGTCAGTAGCTTCAAACATTTCTGGTATATGAAAAACATGTTTTTCAATGGGCAAAAATCAATGAATATTGTAAATGCACAAACAGTAATATCTCCACATTGCAAGGTGCAATTCTGAAATTTTTTGCTTTTTCCTGCTAATCCTAGCATGATAAAGAAGATTCAAAGAGAGTGAGATGCCAGCTCCTTTCATTCAGTCAGTAGCTTCAAACATTTCTGGTTATGAAAAACATGTTTTCAATGGCAAAAATCAATGAATATTGTAAATGCACAAACAGTAATATCTCCACATTGCAAGGTGCAATTCTGAAATTTTTTGCTTTTTCCTGCTAATCCTAGCATGATAAAGAAGATTCAAAGAGAGTGAGATGCCAGCTCCTTTCATTCAGTCAGTAGCTTCAAACATTTCTGGTATATGAAAAACATGTTTTTCAATGGCAAAAATCAATGAATATTGTAAATGCACAAACAGTAATATCTCCACATTGCAAGGTGCAATTCTGAATTTTTTTGCTTTTTCCTGCTAATCCTAGCATGATAAAGAAGATTCAAAGAGGAGTGAGATGCCAGCTCCTTTCATTCAGTCAGTAGCTTCAAACATTTCTGGACGTTTTTCAATGGCAAAAATCAATGAATATTGTAAATGCACAAACAGTAATATCTCCACATTGCAAGGTGCAATTCTGAAATTTTTTGCTTTTTCCTGCTAATCCTAGCATGATAAAGAAGATTCAAAGAGAGTGAGATGCCAGCTCCTTTCATTCAGTCAGTAGCTTCAAACATTTCTGGTATATGAAAAACATGTTTTTCAATGGCAAAAATCAATGAATATTGTAAATGCACAAACAGTAATATCTCCACATTGCAAGGTGCAATTCTGAAATTTTTTGCTTTTTCCTGCTAATCCTAGCATGATAAAGAAGATTCAAAGAGAGTGAGATGCCAGCTCCTTTCATTCAGTCAGTAGCTTCAAACATTTCTGGCATATGAAAAAACGTTTTTCAATGGGAAAAATCAATGAATATTGTAAATGCACAAACAGTAATATCTCCACATTGCAAGGTGCAATTCTGAAATTTTTTGCTTTTTCCTGTTAATCCTAGCATGATAAAGAAGATTCAAAGAGAGTGAGATGCCAGCTCCTTTCATTCAGTCAGTAGCTTCAAACATTTCTGGTATATGAAAAACATGTTTTTCAATGGCAAAAATCAATGAATATTGTAAATGCACAAACAGTAATATCTCCACATTGCAAGGTGCAATTCTGAAATTTTTTGCTTTTCCTGCTAATCCTAGCATGATAAAGAAGATTCAAAGAGAGTGAGATGCCAGCTCCTTTCATTCAGTCAGTAGCTTCAAACATTTCTGGTATATGAAAAACATGTTTTTCAATGGCAAAAATCAATGAATATTGTAAATGCACAAACAGTAATATCTCCACATTGCAAGGTGCAATTCAGAAATTTTTTGCTTTTTTCCTGCTAATCCTAGCATGATAAAGAAGATTCAAAGAGAGTGAGATGCCAGCTCCTTTCATTCAGTCAGTAGCTTCAAACATTTCTGGACGTTTTTCAATGGCAAAAATCAATGAATATTGTAAATGCACAAACAGTAATATCTCCACATTGCAAGGTGCAATTCTGAAATTTTTTGCTTTTTCCTGTTAATCCTAGCATGATAAAGAAGATTCAAAGAGAGTGAGATGCCAGCTTCTTTCATTCAGTCAGTAGCTTCAAACATTTCTGGTATATGAAAAACATGTTTTTCAATGGCAAAAATCAATGAATATTGTAAATGCACAAACAGTAATATCTCCACATTGCAAGGTGCAATTCTGAAATTTTTTGCTTTTTCCTGCTAATCCTAGCATGATAAAGAAGATTCAAAGAGAGTGAGATGCCAGCTCCTTTCATTCAGTCAGTAGCTTCAAACATTTCTGGTATATGAAAAACATGTTTTTCAATGGCAAAAATCAATGAATATTGTAAATGCACAAACAGTAATATCTCCACATTGCAAGGTGCAATTCTGAATTTTTTGCTTTTTCCTGCTAATCCTAGCATGATAAAGAACATTCAAAGAGAGTGAGATGCCAGCTCCTTTCATTCAGTCAGTAGCTTCAAACATTTCTGGTATATGAAAAACATGTTTTTCAATGGCAAAAATCAATGAATATTGTAAATGCACAAACAGTAATATCTCCACATTGCAAGGTGCAATTCTGAAATTTTTAGCTTTTTCCTGTTAATCCTAGCATGATAAAGAAGATTCAAAGAGAGTGAGATGCCAGCTCCTTTCATTCAGTCAGTAGCTTCAAACATTTCTGGACGTTTTTCAATGGCAAAAATCAATGAATATTGTAAATGCACAAACAGTAATATCTCCACATTGCAAGGTGCAATTCTGAAATTTTTTGCTTTTTCCTGTTAATCCTAGCATGATAAAGAAGATTCAAAGAGAGTGAGATGCCAGCTCCTTTCATTCAGTCAGTAGCTTCAAACATTTCTGGTATATGAAAAACATGTTTTTCAATGGCAAAATCAATGAATATTGTAAATGCACAAACAGTAATATCTCCACATTGCAAGGTGCAATTCTGAAATTTTTTGCTTTTTCCTGCTAATCCTAGCATGATAAAGAAGATTCAAAGAGAGTGAGATGCCAGCTCCTTTCATTCAGTCAGTAGCTTCAAACATTTCTGGTATATGAAAAACATGTTTTTCAATGGCAAAAATCAATGAATATTGTAAATGCACAAACAGTAATATCTCCACATTGCAAGGTGCAATTCTGAAATTTTTTGCTTTTTCCTGCTAATCCTAGCATGATAAAGAAGATTCAAAGAGAGTGAGATGCCAGCTCCTTTCATTCAGTCAGTAGCTTCAAACATTTCTGGCATATGAAAAACATGTTTTTCAATGGCAAAAATCAATGAATATTGTAAATGCACAAACAGTAATATCTCCACATTGCAAGGTGCAATTCTGAAATTTTTTAGCTTTTTCCTGTTAATCCTAGCATGATAAAGAAGATTCAAAGAGAGTGAGATGCCAGCTCCTTTCATTCAGTCAGTAGCTTCAAACATTTCTGGTATATGAAAAACTGTTTTTCAATGGCAAAAATCAATGAATATTGTAAATGCACAAACAGTAATATCTCCACATTGCAAGGTGCAATTCTGAAATTTTTTGCTTTTTCCTGCTAATCCTAGCATGATAAAGAAGATTCAAAGAGAGTGAGATGCCAGCTCCTTTCATTCAGTCAGTAGCTTCAAACATTTCTGGACGTTTTTCAATGGCAAAAATCAATGAATATTGTAAATGCACAAACAGTAATATCTCCACATTGCAAGGTGCAATTCTGAAATTTTTTGCTTTTTCCTGCTAATCCTAGCATGATAAAGAAGATTCAAAGAGAATGAGATGCCAGCTCCTTTCATTCAGTCAGTAGCTTCAAACATTTCTGGTATATGAAAAACATGTTTTTCAATGGCAAAAATCAATGAATATTGTAAATGCACAAACAGTAATATCTCCACATTGCAAGGTGCAATTCTGAAATTTTTTGCTTTTTCCTGCTAATCCTAGCATGATAAAGAAGATTCAAAGAGAGTGAGATGCCAGCTCCTTTCATTCAGTCAGTAGCTTCAAACATTTCTGGACGTTTTTCAATGGCAAAAATCAATGAATATTGTAAATGCACAAACAGTAATATCTCCACATTGCAAGGTGCAATTCTGAAATTTTTTGCTTTTTCCTGCTAATCCTAGCATGATAAAGAAGATTCAAAGAGAGTGAGATGCCAGCTCCTTTCATTCAGTCAGTAGCTTCAAACATTTCTGGTATATGAAAAACATGTTTTTCAATGGCAAAAATCAATGAATATTGTAAATGCACAAACAGTAATATCTCCACATTGCAAGGTGCAATTCTGAAATTTTTTGCTTTTTCCTGCTAATCCTAGCATGATAAAGAAGATTCAAAGAGAGTGAGATGCCAGCTCCTTTCATTCAGTCAGTAGCTTCAAACATTTCTGGTATATGAAAAACATGTTTTTCAATGGCAAAAATCAATGAATATTGTAAATGCACAAACAGTAATATCTCCACATTGCAAGGTGCAATTCTGAAATTTTTTGCTTTTTCCTGCTAATCCTAGCATGATAAAGAAGATTCACAGAGAGTGAGATGGCAGCTCCTTTCATTCAGTCAGTAGCTTCAAACATTTCTGGATGTTTTTCAATGGCAAAAATCAATGAATATTGTAAATGCACAAACAGTAATATCTCCACATTGCAAGGTGCAATTCTGAAATTTTTTGCTTTTTCCTGCTAATCCTAGCATGATAAAGAAGATTCAAAGAGAGTGAGATGCCAGCTCCTTTCATTCAGTCAGTAGCTTCAAACATTTCTGGTATATGAAAAACATGTTTTTCAATGGCAAAAATCAATGAATATTGTAAATGCACAAACAGTAATATCTCCACATTGCAAGGTGCAATTCTGAAATTTTTTGCTTTTTCCTGCTAATCCTAGCATGATAAAGAAGATTCAAAGAGAGTGAGATGCCAGCTCCTTTCATTCAGTCAGTAGCTTCAAACATTTCTGGACGTTTTTCAATGGCAAAAATCAATGAATATTGTAAATGCACAAACAGTAATATCTCCACATTGCAAGGTGCAATTCTGAAATTTTTTGCTTTTTCCTGCTAATCCTAGCATGATAAAGAAGATTCAAAGAGAGTGAGATGCCAGCTCCTTTCATTCAGTCAGTAGCTTCAAACATTTCTGGTATATGAAAAACATGTTTTTCAATGGCAAAAATCAATGAATATTGTAAATGCACAAACAGTAATATCTCCACATTGCAAGGTGCAATTCTGAAATTTTTTGCTTTTTCCTGCTAATCCTAGCATGATAAAGAAGATTCAAAGAGAGTGAGATGCCAGCTCCTTTCATTCAGTCAGTAGCTTCAAACATTTCTGGACGTTTTTCAATGGCAAAAATCAATGAATATTGTAAATGCACAAACAGTAATATCTCCACATTGCAAGGTGCAATTCTGAAATTTTTTGCTTTTTCCTGTTAATCCTAGCATGATAAAGAAGATTCAAAGAGAGTGAGATGCCAGCTCCTTTCATTCAGTCAGTAGCTTCAAACATTTCTGGTATATGAAAAACATGTTTTTCAATGGCAAAAATCAATGAATATTGTAAATGCACAAACAGTAATATCTCCACATTGCAAGGTGCAATTCTGAAATTTTTTGCTTTTTCCTGCTAATCCTAGCATGATAAAGAAGATTCAAAGAGAGTGAGATGCCAGCTCCTTTCATTCAGTCAGTAGCTTCAAACATTTCTGGACGTTTTTCAATGGCAAAAAGCAATGAATATTGTAAATGCACAAACAGTAATATCTCCACATTGCAAGGTGCAATTCTGAAATTTTTTGCTTTTTCCTGCTAATCCTAGCATGATAAAGAAGATTCAAAGAGAGTGAGATGCCAGCTCCTTTCATTCAGTCAGTAGCTTCAAACATTTCTGGTATATGAAAAACATGTTTTTCAATGGCAAAAATCAATGAATATTGTAAATGCACAAACAGTAATATCTCCACATTGCAAGGTGCAATTCTGAAATTTTTTGCTTTTTCCTGCTAATCCTAGCATGATAAAGAAGATTCAAAGAGAGTGAGATGGCAGCTCCTTTCATTCAGTCAGTAGCTTCAAACATTTCTGGACGTTTTTCAATGGCAAAAATCAATGAATATTGTAAATGCACAAACAGTAATATCTCCACATTGCAAGGTGCAATTCTGAAATTTTTTGCTTTTTCCTGCTAATCCTAGCATGATAAAGAAGATTCAAAGAGAGTGAGATGCCAGCTCCTTTCATTCAGTCAGTAGCTTCAAACATTTCTGGTATATGAAAAACATGTTTTTCAATGGCAAAAATCAATGAATATTGTAAATGCACAAACAGTAATATCTCCACATTGCAAGGTGCAATTCTGAAATTTTTTGCTTTTTCCTGCTAATCCTAGCATGATAAAGAAGATTCAAAGAGAGTGAGATGCCAGCTCCTTTCATTCAGTCAGTAGCTTCAAACATTTCTGGACGTTTTTCAATGGCAAAAATCAATGAATATTGTAAATGCACAAACAGTAATATCTCCACATTGCAAGGTGCAATTCTGAAATTTTTTGCTTTTTCCTGCTAATCCTAGCATGATAAAGAAGATTCAAAGAGAGTGAGATGCCAGCTCCTTTCATTCAGTCAGTAGCTTCAAACATTTCTGGTATATGAAAAACATGTTTTTCAATGGCAAAAATCAATGAATATTGTAAATGCACAAACAGTAATATCTCCACATTGCAAGGTGCAATTCTGAAATTTTTTGCTTTTTCCTGCTAATCCTAGCATGATAAAGAAGATTCAAAGAGAGTGAGATGCCAGCTCCTTTCATTCAGTCAGTAGCTTCAAACATTTCTGGACGTTTTTCAATGGCAAAAATCAATGAATATTGTAAATGCACAAACAGTAATATCTCCACATTGCAAGGTGCAATTCTGAAATTTTTTGCTTTTTCCTGTTAATCCTAGCATGATAAAGAAGATTCAAAGAGAGTGAGATGCCAGGTCCTTTCATTCAGTCAGTAGCTTCAAACATTTCTGGTATATGAAAAACATGTTTTTCAATGGCAAAAATCAATGAATATTGTAAATGCACAAACAGTAATATCTCCACATTGCAAGGTGCAATTCTGAAATTTTTTGCTTTTTCCTGCTAATCCTAGCATGATAAAGAAGATTCAAAGAGAGTGAGATGCCAGCTCCTTTCATTCAGTCAGTAGCTTCAAACATTTCTGGTATATGAAAAACATGTTTTTCAATGGCAAAAATCAATGAATATTGTAAATGCACAAACAGTAATATCTCCACATTGCAAGGTGCAATTCAGAAATTTTTTGCTTTTTCCTGCTAATCCTAGCATGATAAAGAAGATTCAAAGAGAGTGAGATGCCAGCTCCTTTCATTCAGTCAGTAGCTTCAAACATTTCTGGACGTTTTTCAATGGCAAAAATCAATGAATATTGTAAATGCACAAACAGTAATATCTCCACATTGCAAGGTGCAATTCTGAAATTTTTTGCTTTTTCCTGTTAATCCTAGCATGATAAAGAAGATTCAAAGAGAGTGAGATGCCAGCTCCTTTCATTCAGTCAGTAGCTTCAAACATTTCTGGTATATGAAAAACATGTTTTTCAATGGCAAAAATCAATGAATATTGTAAATGCACAAACAGTAATATCTCCACATTGCAAGGTGCAATTCTGAAATTTTTTGCTTTTTCCTGCTAATCCTAGCATGATAAAGAAGATTCAAAGAGAGTGAGATGCCAGCTCCTTTCATTCAGTCAGTAGCTTCAAACATTTCTGGACGTTTTTCAATGGCAAAAATCAATGAATATTGTAAATGCACAAACAGTAATATCTCCACATTGCAAGGTGCAATTCTGAAATTTTTTGCTTTTTCCTGTTAATCCTAGCATGATAAAGAAGATTCAAAGAGAGTGAGATGCCAGCTCCTTTCATTCAGTCAGTAGCTTCAAACATTTCTGGTATATGAAAAACATGTTTTTCAATGGCAAAAATCAATGAATATTGTAAATGCACAAACAGTAATATCTCCACATTGCAAGGTGCAATTCTGAAATTTTTTGCTTTTTCCTGCTAATCCTAGCATGATAAAGAAGATTCAAAGAGAGTGAGATGCCAGCTCCTTTCATTCAGTCAGTAGCTTCAAACATTTCTGGTATATGAAAAACATGTTTTTCAATGGCAAAAATCAATGAATATTGTAAATGCACAAACAGTAATATCTCCACATTGCAAGGTGCAATTCTGAAATTTTTTGCTTTTTCCTGTTAATCCTAGCATGATAAAGAAGATTCAAAGAGAGTGAGATGCCAGCTCCTTTCATTCAGTCAGTAGCTTCAAACATTTCTGGTATATGAAAAACGTTTTTCAATGGCAAAAATCAATGAATATTGTAAATGCACAAACAGTAATATCTCCACATTGCAAGGTGCAATTCTGAAATTTTTTGCTTTTTCCTGCTAATCCTAGCATGATAAAGAAGATTCAAAGAGAGTGAGATGCCAGCTCCTTTCATTCAGTCAGTAGCTTCAAACATTTCTGGACGTTTTTCAATGGCAAAAATCAATGAATATTGTAAATGCACAAACAGTAATATCTCCACATTGCAAGGTGCAATTCTGAAATTTTTTGCTTTTTCCTGCTAATCCTAGCATGATAAAGAAGATTCAAAGAGAGTGAGATGCCAGCTCCTTTCATTCAGTCAGTAGCTTCAAACATTTCTGGTATATGAAAAACATGTTTTTCAATGGCAAAAATCAATGAATATTGTAAATGCACAAACAGTAATATCTCCACATTGCAAGGTGCAATTCTGAAATTTTTTGCTTTTTCCTGCTAATCCTAGCATGATAAAGAAGATTCAAAGAGAGTGAGATGCCAGCTCCTTTCATTCAGTCAGTAGCTTCAAACATTTCTGGACGTTTTTCAATGGCAAAAATCAATGAATATTGTAAATGCACAAACAGTAATATCTCCACATTGCAAGGTGCAATTCTGAAATTTTTTGCTTTTTCCTGCTAATCCTAGCATGATAAAGAAGATTCAAAGAGAGTGAGATGCCAGCTCCTTTCATTCAGTCAGTAGCTTCAAACATTTCTGGTATATGAAAAACATGTTTTTCAATGGCAAAAATCAATGAATATTGTAAATGCACAAACAGTAATATCTCCACATTGCAAGGTGCAATTCTGAAATTTTTTGCTTTTTCCTGCTAATCCTAGCATGATAAAGAAGATTCAAAGAGAGTGAGATGCCAGCTCCTTTCATTCAGTCAGTAGCTTCAAACATTTCTGGACGTTTTTCAATGGCAAAAATCAATGAATATTGTAAATGCACAAACAGTAATATCTCCACATTGCAAGGTGCAATTCTGAAATTTTTTGCTTTTTCCTGTTAATCCTAGCATGATAAAGAAGATTCAAAGAGAGTGAGATGCCAGCTCCTTTCATTCAGTCAGTAGCTTCAAACATTTCTGGTATATGAAAAACATGTTTTTCAATGGCAAAAATCAATGAATATTGTAAATGCACAAACAGTAATATCTCCACATTGCAAGGTGCAATTCTGAAATTTTTTGCTTTTTCCTGTTAATCCTAGCATGATAAAGAAGATACAAAGAGAGTGAGATGCCAGCTCCTTTCATTCAGTCAGTAGCTTCAAACATTTCTGGTATATGAAAAACATGTTTTTCAATGGCAAAAATCAATGAATATTGTAAATGCACAAACAGTAATATCTCCACATTGCAAGGTGCAATTCTGAAATTTTTTGCTTTTTCCTGTTAATCCTAGCATGATAAAGAAGATTGAAAGAGAGTGAGATGCCAGCTCCTTTCATTCAGTCAGTAGCTTCAAACATTTCTGGTATATGAAAAACATGTTTTTCAATGGCAAAAATCAATGAATATTGTAAATGCACAAACAGTAATATCTCCACATTGCAAGGTGCAATTCTGAAATTTTTTGCTTTTTCCTGTTAATCCTAGCATGATAAAGAAGATTCAAAGAGAGTGAGATGCCAGCTCCTTTCATTCAGTCAGTAGCTTCAAACATTTCTGGTATATGAAAAACAAGTTTTTCAATGGCAAAAATCAATGAATATTGTAAATGCACAAACAGTAATATCTCCACATTGCAAGGTGCAATTCTGAAATTTTTTGCTTTTTCCTGCTAATCCTAGCATGATAAAGAAGATTCAAAGAGAGTGAGATGCCAGCTCCTTTCATTCAGTCAGTAGCTTCAAACATTTCTGGACGTTTTTCAATGGCAAAAATCAATGAATATTGTAAATGCACAAACAGTAATATCTCCACATTGCAAGGTGCAATTCTGAAATTTTTTGCTTTTTCCTGTTAATCCTAGCATGATAAAGAAGATTCAAAGAGAGTGAGATGCCAGCTCCTTTCATTCAGTCAGTAGCTTCAAACATTTCTGGTATATGAAAAACATGTTTTTCAATGGCAAAAATCAATGAATATTGTAAATGCACAAACAGTAATATCTCCACATTGCAAGGTGCAATTCTGAAATTTTTTGCTTTTTCCTGCTAATCCTAGCATGATAAAGAAGATTCAAAGAGAGTGAGATGCCAGCTCCTTTCATTCAGTCAGTAGCTTCAAACATTTCTGGTATATGAAAAACATGTTTTTCAATGGCAAAAATCAATGAATATTGTAAATGCACAAACAGTAATATCTCCACATTGCAAGGTGCAATTCTGAAATTTTTTGCTTTTTCCTGTTAATCCTAGCATGATAAAGAAGATTCAAAGAGAGTGAGATGCCAGCTCCTTTCATTCAGTCAGTAGCTTCAAACATTTCTGGTATATGAAAAACATGTTTTTCAATGGCAAAAATCAATGAATATTGTAAATGCACAAACAGTAATATCTCCACATTGCAAGGTGCAATTCTGAAATTTTTTGCTTTTTCCTGTTAATCCTAGCATGATAAAGAAGATACAAAGAGAGTGAGATGCCAGCTCCTTTCATTCAGTCAGTAGCTTCAAACATTTCTGGTATATGAAAAACATGTTTTTCAATGGCAAAAATCAATGAATATTGTAAATGCACAAACAGTAATATCTCCACATTGCAAGGTGCAATTCTGAAATTTTTTGCTTTTTCCTGTTAATCCTAGCATGATAAAGAAGATTCAAAGAGAGTGAGATGCCAGCTCCTTTCATTCAGTCAGTAGCTTCAAACATTTCTGGTATATGAAAAACATGTTTTTCAATGGCAAAAATCAATGAATATTGTAAATGCACAAACAGTAATATCTCCACATTGCAAGGTGCAATTCTGAAATTTTTTGCTTTTTCCTGTTAATCCTAGCATGATAAAGAAGATTCAAAGAGAGTGAGATGCCAGCTCCTTTCATTCAGTCAGTAGCTTCAAACATTTCTGGTATATGAAAAACAAGTTTTTCAATGGCAAAAATCAATGAATATTGTAAATGCACAAACAGTAATATCTCCACATTGCAAGGTGCAATTCTGAAATTTTTTGCTTTTTCCTGCTAATCCTAGCATGATAAAGAAGATTCAAAGAGAGTGAGATGCCAGCTCCTTTCATTCAGTCAGTAGCTTCAAACATTTCTGGACGTTTTTCAATGGCAAAAATCAATGAATATTGTAAATGCACAAACAGTAATATCTCCACATTGCAAGGTGAAATTCTGAAATTTTTTGCTTTTTCCTGTTAATCCTAGCATGATAAAGAAGATTCAAAGAGAGTGAGATGCCAGCTCCTTTCATTCAGTCAGTAGCTTCAAACATTTCTGGTATATGAAAAACATGTTTTTCAATGGCAAAAATCAATGAATATTGTAAATGCACAAACAGTAATATCTCCACATTGCAAGGTGCAATTCTGAAATTTTTTGCTTTTTCCTGCTAATCCTAGCATGATAAAGAAGATTCAAAGAGAGTGAGATGCCAGCTCCTTTCATTCAGTCAGTAGCTTCAAACATTTCTGGTATATGAAAAACATGTTTTTCAATGGCAAAAATCAATGAATATTGTAAATGCACAAACAGTAATATCTCCACATTGCAAGGTGCAATTCTGAAATTTTTTGCTTTTTCCTGTTAATCCTAGCATGATAAAGAAGATTCAAAGAGAGTGAGATGCCAGCTCCTTTCATTCAGTCAGTAGCTTCAAACATTTCTGGTATATGAAAAACATGTTTTTCAATGGCAAAAATCAATGAATATTGTAAATGCACAAACAGTAATATCTCCACATTGCAAGGTGCAATTCTGAAATTTTTTGCTTTTTCCTGCTAATCCTAGCATGATAAAGAAGATTCAAAGAGAGTGAGATGCCAGCTCCTTTCATTCAGTCAGTAGCTTCAAACATTTCTGGTAGTTTTTCAATGGCAAAAATCAATGAATATTGTAAATGCACAAACAGTAATATCTCCACATTGCAAGGTGCAATTCTGAAATTTTTTGCTTTTTCCTGTTAATCCTAGCATGATAAAGAAGATTCAAAGAGAGTGAGATGCCAGCTCCTTTCATTCAGTCAGTAGCTTCAAACATTTCTGGTATATGAAAAACATGTTTTTCAATGGCAAAAATCAATGAATATTGTAAATGCACAAACAGTAATATCTCCACATTGCAAGGTGCAATTCTGAAATTTTTTGCTTTTTCCTGCTAATCCTAGCATGATAAAGAAGATTCAAAGAGAGTGAGATGCCAGCTCCTTTCATTCAGTCAGTAGCTTCAAACATTTCTGGACGTTTTTCAATGGCAAAAATCAATGAATATTGTAAATGCACAAACAGTAATATCTCCACATTGCAAGGTGCAATTCTGAAATTTATTGCTTTTTCCTGTTAATCCTAGCATGATAAAGAAGATTCAAAGAGAGTGAGATGCCAGCTCCTTTCATTCAGTCAGTAGCTTCAAACATTTCTGGTATATGAAAAACATGTTTTTCAATGGCAAAAATCAATGAATATTGTAAATGCACAAACAGTAATATCTCCACATTGCAAGGTGCAATTCTGAAATTTTTTGCTTTTTCCTGTTAATCCTAGCATGATGAAGAAGATTCAAAGAGAGTGAGATGCCAGCTCCTTTCATTCAGTCAGTAGCTTCAAACATTTCTGGTATATGAAAAACAAGTTTTTCAATGGCAAAAATCAATGAATATTGTAAATGCACAAACAGTAATATCTCCACATTGCAAGGTGCAATTCTGAAATTTTTTGCTTTTTCCTGCTAATCCTAGCATGATAAAGAAGATTCAAAGAGAGTGAGATGCCAGCTCCTTTCATTCAGTCAGTAGCTTCAAACATTTCTGGACGTTTTTCAATGGCAAAAATCAATGAATATTGTAAATGCACAAACAGTAATATCTCCACATTGCAAGGTGCAATTCTGAAATTTTTTGCTTTTTCCTGTTAATCCTAGCATGATAAAGAAGATTCAAAGAGAGTGAGATGCCAGCTCCTTTCATTCAGTCAGTAGCTTCAAACATTTCTGGTATATGAAAAACATGTTTTTCAATGGCAAAAATCAATGAATATTGTAAATGCACAAACAGTAATATCTCCACATTGCAAGGTGCAATTCTGAAATTTTTTGCTTTTTCCTGCTAATCCTAGCATGATAAAGAAGATTCAAAGAGAGTGAGATGCCAGCTCCTTTCATTCAGTCAGTAGCTTCAAACATTTCTGGTATATGAAAAACATGTTTTTCAATGGCAAAAATCAATGAATATTGTAAATGCACAAACAGTAATATCTCCACATTGCAAGGTGCAATTCTGAAATTTTTTGCTTTTTCCTGTTAATCCTAGCATGATAAAGAAGATTCAAAGAGAGTGAGATGCCAGCTCCTTTCATTCAGTCAGTAGCTTCAAACATTTCTGGTATATGAAAAACATGTTTTTCAATGGCAAAAATCAATGAATATTGTAAATGCACAAACAGTAATATCTCCACATTGCAAGGTGCAATTCTGAAATTTTTTGCTTTTTCCTGTTAATCCTAGCATGATAAAGAAGATACAAAGAGAGTGAGATGCCAGCTCCTTTCATTCAGTCAGTAGCTTCAAACATTTCTGGTATATGAAAAACATGTTTTTCAATGGCAAAAATCAATGAATATTGTAAATGCACAAACAGTAATATCTCCACATTGCAAGGTGCAATTCTGAAATTTTTTGCTTTTTCCTGTTAATCCTAGCATGATAAAGAAGATTCAAAGAGAGTGAGATGCCAGCTCCTTTCATTCAGTCAGTAGCTTCAAACATTTCTGGTATATGAAAAACATGTTTTTCAATGGCAAAAATCAATGAATATTGTAAATGCACAAACAGTAATATCTCCACATTGCAAGGTGCAATTCTGAAATTTTTTGCTTTTTCCTGTTAATCCTAGCATGATAAAGAAGATTCAAAGAGAGTGAGATGCCAGCTCCTTTCATTCAGTCAGTAGCTTCAAACATTTCTGGTATATGAAAAACAAGTTTTTCAATGGCAAAAATCAATGAATATTGTAAATGCACAAACAGTAATATCTCCACATTGCAAGGTGCAATTCTGAAATTTTTTGCTTTTTCCTGCTAATCCTAGCATGATAAAGAAGATTCAAAGAGAGTGAGATGCCAGCTCCTTTCATTCAGTCAGTAGCTTCAAACATTTCTGGACGTTTTTCAATGGCAAAAATCAATGAATATTGTAAATGCACAAACAGTAATATCTCCACATTGCAAGGTGAAATTCTGAAATTTTTTGCTTTTTCCTGTTAATCCTAGCATGATAAAGAAGATTCAAAGAGAGTGAGATGCCAGCTCCTTTCATTCAGTCAGTAGCTTCAAACATTTCTGGTATATGAAAAACATGTTTTTCAATGGCAAAAATCAATGAATATTGTAAATGCACAAACAGTAATATCTCCACATTGCAAGGTGCAATTCTGAAATTTTTTGCTTTTTCCTGCTAATCCTAGCATGATAAAGAAGATTCAAAGAGAGTGAGATGCCAGCTCCTTTCATTCAGTCAGTAGCTTCAAACATTTCTGGTATATGAAAAACATGTTTTTCAATGGCAAAAATCAATGAATATTGTAAATGCACAAACAGTAATATCTCCACATTGCAAGGTGCAATTCTGAAATTTTTTGCTTTTTCCTGTTAATCCTAGCATGATAAAGAAGATTCAAAGAGAGTGAGATGCCAGCTCCTTTCATTCAGTCAGTAGCTTCAAACATTTCTGGTATATGAAAAACATGTTTTTCAATGGCAAAAATCAATGAATATTGTAAATGCACAAACAGTAATATCTCCACATTGCAAGGTGCAATTCTGAAATTTTTTGCTTTTTCCTGCTAATCCTAGCATGATAAAGAAGATTCAAAGAGAGTGAGATGCCAGCTCCTTTCATTCAGTCAGTAGCTTCAAACATTTCTGGTAGTTTTTCAATGGCAAAAATCAATGAATATTGTAAATGCACAAACAGTAATATCTCCACATTGCAAGGTGCAATTCTGAAATTTTTTGCTTTTTCCTGTTAATCCTAGCATGATAAAGAAGATTCAAAGAGAGTGAGATGCCAGCTCCTTTCATTCAGTCAGTAGCTTCAAACATTTCTGGTATATGAAAAACATGTTTTTCAATGGCAAAAATCAATGAATATTGTAAATGCACAAACAGTAATATCTCCACATTGCAAGGTGCAATTCTGAAATTTTTTGCTTTTTCCTGCTAATCCTAGCATGATAAAGAAGATTCAAAGAGAGTGAGATGCCAGCTCCTTTCATTCAGTCAGTAGCTTCAAACATTTCTGGACGTTTTTCAATGGCAAAAATCAATGAATATTGTAAATGCACAAACAGTAATATCTCCACATTGCAAGGTGCAATTCTGAAATTTATTGCTTTTTCCTGTTAATCCTAGCATGATAAAGAAGATTCAAAGAGAGTGAGATGCCAGCTCCTTTCATTCAGTCAGTAGCTTCAAACATTTCTGGTATATGAAAAACATGTTTTTCAATGGCAAAAATCAATGAATATTGTAAATGCACAAACAGTAATATCTCCACATTGCAAGGTGCAATTCTGAAATTTTTTGCTTTTTCCTGCTAATCCTAGCATGATAAAGAAGATTCAAAGAGAGTGAGATGCCAGCTCCTTTCATTCAGTCAGTAGCTTCAAACATTTCTGGTATATGAAAAACATGTTTTTCAATGGCAAAAATCAATGAATATTGTAAATGCACAAACAGTAATATCTCCACATTGCAAGGTGCAATTCTGAAATTTTTTGCTTTTTCCTGCTAATCCTAGCATGATAAAGAAGATTCAAAGAGAGTGAGATGCCAGCTCCTTTCATTCAGTCAGTAGCTTCAAACATTTCTGGTATATGAAAAACATGTTTTTCAATGGCAAAAATCAATGAATATTGTAAATGCACAAACAGTAATATCTCCACATTGCAAGGTGCAATTCTGAAATTTTTAGCTTTTTCCTGTTAATCCTAGCATGATAAAGATTCAAAGAGAGTGAGATGCCAGCTCCTTTCATTCAGTCAGTAGCTTCAAACATTTCTGGACGTTTTTCAATGGCAAAAATCAATGAATATTGTAAATGCACAAACAGTAATATCTCCACATTGCAAGGTGCAATTCTGAAATTTTTTGCTTTTTCCTGTTAATCCTAGCATGATAAAGAAGATTCAAAGAGAGTGAGATGCCAGCTCCTTTCATTCAGTCAGTAGCTTCAAACATTTCTGGTATATGAAAAACGTTTTTCAATGGCAAAAATCAATGAATATTGTAAATGCACAAACAGTAATATCTCCACATTGCAAGGTGCAATTCTGAAATTTTTTGCTTTTTCCTGCTAATCCTAGCATGATAAAGAAGATTCAAAGAGAGTGAGATGCCAGCTCCTTTCATTCAGTCAGTAGCTTCAAACATTTCTGGACGTTTTTCAATGGCAAAAATCAATGAATATTGTAAATGCACAAACAGTAATATCTCCACATTGCAAGGTGCAATTCTGAAATTTTTTGCTTTTTCCTGCTAATCCTAGCATGATAAAGAAGATTCAAAGAGAGTGAGATGCCAGCTCCTTTCATTCAGTCAGTAGCTTCAAACATTTCTGGTATATGAAAAACATGTTTTTCAATGGCAAAAAATCAATGAATATTGTAAATGCACAAACAGTAATATCTCCACATTGCACGGTGCAATTCTGAAATTTTTAGCTTTTTCCTGTTAATCCTAGCATGATAAAGTAGATTCAAAGAGAGTGAGATGCCAGCTCCTTTCATTCAGTCAGTAGCTTCAAACATTTCTGGTATATGAAAAACATGTTTTTCAATGGCAAAAATCAATGAATATTGTAAATGCACAAACAGTAATATCTCCACATTGCAAGGTGCAATTCTGAAATTTTTTGCTTTTTCCTGTTAATCCTAGCATGATAAAGAAGATTCAAAGAGAGTGAGATGCCAGCTCCTTTCATTCAGTCAGTAGCTTCAAACATTTCTGGTATATGAAAAACATGTTTTTCAATGGAAAAAATCAATGAATATTGTAAATGCACAAACTGTAATATCTCCACATTGCAAGGTGCAATTCTGAAATTTTTTGCTTTTTCCTGCTACTCCTAGCATGATAAAGAAGATTCAAAGAGAGTGAGATGCCAGCTCCTTTCATTCAGTCAGTAGCTTCAAACATTTCTGGACGTTTTTCAATGGCAAAAATCAATGAATATTGTAAATGCACAAACAGTAATATCTCCACATTGCAAGGTGCAATTCTGAAATTTTTTGCTTTTTCCTGCTAATCCTAGCATGATAAAGAAGATTCAAAGAGAGTGAGATGCCAGCTCCTTTCATTCAGTCAGTAGCTTCAAACATTTCTGGACGTTTTTCAATGGCAAAAATCAATGAATATTGTAAATGCACAAACAGTAATATCTCCACATTTCAAGGTGCAATTCTGAAATTTTTTGCTTTTTCCTGCTAATCCTAGCATGATAAAGAAGATTCAAAGAGAGTGAGATGCCAGCTCCTTTCATTCAGTCAGTAGCTTCAATCATTTCTGGTATATGAATAACATGATGTTTTTCAATGGCAAAAATCAATGAATATTGTAAATGCACAAACAGTAATTTCTCCGCATTGCAAGGTGCAATTCTGAAATTTTTTGCTTTTTCCTGCTCCTCTTAGCATGATAAATAAGATTCAAAGAGAGTGAGATGCCAGCTCCTTTCATTCAGTCAGTAGCTTCAAACATTTCTGGTATAAACATTTCTGGACGTTTTTCAATGGCAAAAATCAATGAATATTGTAAATGCACAAACAGTAATATCTCCACATTGCAAGGTGCAATTCTGAATTTTTTTGCTTTTTACTGCTAACCCTAGCATGATAAAGAAGATTCAAAGAGAGTGAGATGCCAGCTCCTTTCATTCAGTCAGTAGCTTCAAACATTTCTGGACGTTTTTCAATGGCAAAAATCAATGAATATTGTAAATGCACAAACAGTAATATCTCCACATTGCAAGGTGCAATTCTGAAATTTTTTGCTTTTTCCTGCTAAACCTATCATGATAAAGAAGATTCAAAGAGAGTGAGATGCCAGCTCCTTTCATTCAGTCAGTAGCTTCAAACATTTCTGGACGTGTTTCAATGGCAAAAATCAATGAATATTGTAAATGCACAAACAGTAATTTCTCCGCATTGCAAGATGCAATTCTGAAATTTTTTGCTTTTTCCTGCTCCTCTTAGCATGAAAAAGAAGATTCAAAGAGAGTGAGATGCCAGCTCCTTTCATTCAGTCAGTAGCTTCAATCATTTCTGGTATATGAATAACATGATGTTTTTCAATGGCAAAAATCAATGAATATTGTAAATGCACAAACAGTAATTTCTCCGCATTGCAAGGTGCAATTCTGAATTTTTTTGCTTTTTCCTGCTCCTCTTAGCATGATAAAGAAGATTCAAAGAGAGTGAGATGCCAGCTCCTTTCATTCAGTCAGTAGCTTCAATCATTTCTGGACGTTTTTCAATGGCAAAAATCAATGAATATTGTAAATGCACAAACAGTAATTTCTCCGCATTGCAAGGTGCAATTCTGAAATTTTTTGCTTTTTCCTGCTCCTCTTAGCATGATAAAGAAGATTCAAAGAGAGTGAGATGCCAGCTCCTTTCATTCAGTCAGTAGCTTCAATCATTTCTGGACGTTTTTCAATGGCAAAAATCAATGAATATTGTAAATGCACAAACAGTAATTTCTCCGCATTGCAAGGTGCAATTCTGAAATTTTTTGCTTTTTCCTGCTCCTCTTAGCATGATAAAGAAGATTCAAAGAGAGTGAGATGCCAGCTCCTTTCATTCAGTCAGTAGCTTCAAACATTTCTGGTATATGAATAACATGATGTTTTTCAATGGCAAAAATCAATGAATATTGTAAATGCACAAACAGTAATTTCTCCGCATTGCAAGGTGCAATTCTGAAATTTTTTGCTTTTTCCTGCTCCTCTTAGCATGATAAAGAAGATTCAAAGAGAGTGAGATGCCAGCTCCTTTCATTCAGTCAGTAGCTTCAATCATTTCTGGACGTTTTTCAATGGCAAAAATCAATGAATATTGTAAATGCACAAACAGTAATTTCTCCGCATTGCAAGGTTTCAGAATTGCACCTTGCAATGTGGAGATCTTACTGTTTGTGCATTTACAGTATTCATTGATTTTTGCCATTGAAAAACGTCCAGAAATGTTTGAAGCTACTGACTGAATGAAGGGAGCTGGCATCTCACTCACTTTGAATGTTCTTTATCATGCTAGGATTAGCAGGAAAAAGCAAAAAATTTCAGAATTGCACCTTGCAATGTGGAGATATTACTGTTTGTGCATTTACAATATTCATTGATTTTTGCCATTGAAAAACATCATGTTATTCATATACCAGAAATGTTTGAAGCTACTGACTGAATGAAAGGATCTGGCATCTCACTATCTTTGAATCTTCTTTATCATGCTAGGATTAGCAGGAAAAAGCAAAAAATTTCAGAATTGCACCTTGCAATGTTTAGATATTACTGTTTGTGCATTTACAATATTCATTGATTTTTGCCATTGAAAAACGTCCAGAAATGTTTGAAGCTACTGACTGAATGAAAGGAGCTGGCATCTCACTCTATTTGAATCTTCTTTATCATGCTAGGATTAGCAGGAAAAAGCAAAAAATTTCAGAATTGCACCTTGCAATGTGGAGATATTACTGTTTGTGCATTTACAATATTCATTGATTTTTGCCATTGAAAAACGTCCAGAAATGTTTGAAGCTACTGACTGAATGAAAGGAGCTGGCATCTCACTCTCTTTGAATCTTCTTTATCATGCTAGGAGTAGCAGGAAAAAGCAAAAAATTTCAGAATTGCACCTTGCAATGTGGAGATATTACTGTTTGTGCATTTACAATATTCATTGATTTTTGCCATTGAAAAACGTCCAGAAATGTTTGAAGCTACTGACTGAATGAAAGGAGCTGGCATCTCACTCTCTTTGAATCTTCTTTATCATGCTAGGATTAGCAGGAAAAAGCAAAAAATTTCAGAATTGCACCTTGCAATGTGGAGATATTACTGTTTGTGCATTTACAATATTCATTGATTTTTGCCATTGAAAAACATCATGTTATTCATATACCAGAAATGTTTGAGGCTACTGACTGAATGAAAGGACCTGGCATCTCACTCTCTTTGAATCTTCTTTATCATGCTAGGATTAACAGGAAAAAGCAAAAAATTTCAGAATTGCACCTTGCAATGTGGAGATATTACTGTTTGTGCATTTACAATATTCATTGATTTTTGCCATTGAAAAACGTCCAGAAATGTTTGAAGCTACTGACTGAATGAAAGGAGCTGGCATCTCACTCTATTTGAATATTCTTTATCATGCTAGGATTAGCAGGAAAAAGCAAAAAATTTCAGAATTGCACCTTGCAATGTGGAGATATTACTGTTTGTGCATTTACAATATTCATTGATTTTTGCCATTGAAAAACGTCCAGAAATGTTTATACCAGAAATGTTTGAAGCTACTGACTGAATGAAAGGAGCTGGCATCTCACTCTCTTTGAATCTTCTTTATCATGCTAAGAGGAGCAGGAAAAAGCAAAAAAATTCAGAATTGCACCTTGCAATGCGGAGAAATTACTGTTTGTGCATTTACAATATTCATTGATTTTTGCCATTGAAAAATGTCCAGAAATGATTGAAGCTACTGACTGAATGAAAGGAGCTGGCATCTCACTCACTTTGAATCTTCTTTATCATGCTAAGAGGAGCAGGAAAAAGCAAAAAATTTCAGAATTGCACCTTGCAATGCGGAGAAATTACTGTTTGTGCATTTACAATATTCATTGATTTTTGCCATTGAAAAACGTCCAGAAATGATTGAAGCTACTGACTGAATGAAAGGAGCTGGCATCTCACTCTCTTTGAATCTTCTTTATCATGCTAAGAGGAGCAGGAAAAAGCAAAAAATTTCAGAATTGCACCTTGCAATGTGGAGAAATTACTGTTTGTGCATTTACAATATTCATTGATTTTTGCCATTGAAAAACATCATGTTATTCATACCCAGAAATGATTGAAGCTACTGACTGAATGAAAGGAGCTGGCATCTCACTCTCTTTGAATCTTCTTTATCATGCTAAGAGGAGCAGGAAAAAGCAAAACATTTCAGAATTGCACCTTGCAATGCGGAGAAATTACTGTTTGTGCATTTACAATATTCATTGATTTTTGCCATTGAAAAACGTCCAGAAATGATTGAAGCTACTGACTGAATGAAAGGAGCTGGCATCTCACTCTCTTTGAATCTTCTTTATCATGCTAAGAGGAGCAGGAAAAAGCAAAAAATTTCAGAATTGCACCTTGCAATGCGGAGAAATTACTGTTTGTGCATTTACAATATTCATTGATTTTTGCCATTGAAAAACGTCCAGAAATGATTGAAGCTACTGACTGAATGAAAGGAGCTGGCATCTCACTCTCTTTGAATCTTCTTTACCATGCTAAGAGGAGCAGGAAAAAGCAAAAAATTTCAGAATTGCACCTTGCAATGCGGAGAAATTACTGTTTGTGCATTTACAATATTCATTGATTTTTGCCATTGAAAAACATCATGTTATTCATATACCAGAAATGATTGAAGCTACTGACTGAATGAAAGGAGCTGGCATCTCACTCTCTTTGAATCTTCTTTATCATGCTAGGATTAGCAGGAAAAAGCAAAAAATTTCAGAATTGCACCTTGCAATGTGGAGATATTACTGTTTGTGCATTTACAATATTCATTGATTTTTGCCATTGAAAAACGTCCAGAAATGTTTATACCAGAAATGTTTGAAGCTACTGACTGAATGAAAGGAGCTGGCATCTCACTCTCTTTGAATCTTCTTTATCATGCTAAGAGGAGCAGGAAAAAGCAAAAAAATTCAGAATTGCACCTTGCAATGCGGAGAAATTACTGTTTGTGCATTTACAATATTCATTGATTTTTGCCATTGAAAAATGTCCAGAAATGATTGAAGCTACTGACTGAATGAAAGGAGCTGGCATCTCACTCTCTTTGAATCTTCTTTATCATGCTAAGAGGAGCAGGAAAAAGCAAAAAATTTCAGAATTGCACCTTGCAATGCGGAGAAATTACTGTTTGTGCATTTACAATATTCATTGATTTTTGCCATTGAAAAACGTCCAGAAATGATTGAAGCTACTGACTGAATGAAAGGAGCTGGCATCTCACTCTCTTTGAATCTTCTTTATCATGCTAAGAGGAGCAGGAAAAAGCAAAAAATTTCAGAATTGCACCTTGCAATGTGGAGAAATTACTGTTTGTGCATTTACAATATTCATTGATTTTTGCCATTGAAAAACATCATGTTATTCATACCCAGAAATGATTGAAGCTACTGACTGAATGAAAGGAGCTGGCATCTCACTCTCTTTGAATCTTCTTTATCATGCTAAGAGGAGCAGGAAAAAGCAAAACATTTCAGAATTGCACCTTGCAATGCGGAGAAATTACTGTTTGTGCATTTACAATATTCATTGATTTTTGCCATTGAAAAACGTCCAGAAATGATTGAAGCTACTGACTGAATGAAAGGAGCTGGCATCTCACTCTCTTTGAATCTTCTTTATCATGCTAAGAGGAGCAGGAAAAAGCAAAAAATTTCAGAATTGCACCTTGCAATGCGGAGAAATTACTGTTTGTGCATTTACAATATTCATTGATTTTTGCCATTGAAAAACGTCCAGAAATGATTGAAGCTACTGACTGAATGAAAGGAGCTGGCATCTCACTCTCTTTGAATCTTCTTTACCATGCTAAGAGGAGCAGGAAAAAGCAAAAAATTTCAGAATTGCACCTTGCAATGCGGAGAAATTACTGTTTGTGCATTTACAATATTCATTGATTTTTGCCATTGAAAAACATCATGTTATTCATATACCAGAAATGATTGAAGCTACTGACTGAATGAAAGGAGCTGGCATCTCACTCTCTTTGAATCTTCTTTATCATGCTAAGAGGAGCAGGAAAAAGCAAAAAATTTCAGAATTGCACCTTGCAATGCGGAGAAATTACTGTTTGTGCATTTACAATATTCATTGATTTTTGCCATTGAAAAACGTCCAGAAGTGATTGAAGCTACTGACTGAATGAAAGGAGCTGGCATCTCACTCTCTTTGAATCTTCTTTATCATGCTAAGAGGAGCAGGAAAAAGCAAAAAAATTCAGAATTGCACCTTGCAATGCGGAGAAATTACTGTTTGTGCATTTACAATATTCATTGATTTTTGCCATTGAAAAACGTCCAGAAATGATTGAAGCTACTGACTGAATGAAAGGAGCTGGCATCTCACTCTCTTTGAATCTTCTTTACCATGCTAAGAGGAGCAGGAAAAAGCAAAAAATTTCAGAATTGCACCTTGCAATGCGGAGAAATTACTGTTTGTGCAGTTACAATATTCATTGATTTTTGCCATTGAAAAACATCATGTTATTCATATACCAGAAATGATTGAAGCTACTGACTGAATCAAAGGAGCTGGCATCTCACTCTCTTTGAATCTTCTTTATCATGCTAAGAGGAGCAGGAAAAAGCAAAAAATTTCAGAATTGCACCTTGCAATGCGGAGAAATTACTGTTTGTGCATTTACAATATTCATTGATTTTTGCCATTGAAAAACGTCCAGAAATGATTGAAGCTACTGACTGAATGAAAGGAGCTGGCATCTCACTCTCTTTGAATCTTCTTTATCATGCTAAGAGGAGCAGGAAAAAGCAAAAAATTTCAGAATTGCACCTTGCAATGCGGAGAAATTACTGTTTGTGCATTTACAATATTCATTGATTTTTGCCATTGAAAAACGTCCAGAAATGATTGAAGCTACTGACTGAATGAAAGGAGCTGGCATGTAACTCTCTTTGAGTCTTCTTTATCATGCTAAGAGGAGCAGGAAAAAGCAAAAAATTTCAGAATTGCACCTTGCAATGCGGAGAAATTACTCTTTGTGCATTTACAATATTCATTGATTTTTGCCATTGAAAAACATCATGTTATTCATTTACCAGAAATGTTTGAAGCTACTGACTGAATGAAAGAAGCTGGCATCTCACTCTCTTTGAATCTTCTTTATCATGCTAAGAGGAGCAGGAAAAAGCAAAAAATTTCAGAATTCCACCTTACAATTCGGAGAAATTACTGTTTGTGCATATACAATATTCATTGATTTTTGCCATTGAAAAACGTCCAGAAATGTTTGAAGCTACTGACTGAATGAAAGGAGCTGGCATCTCACTCTATTTGAATATTCTTTATCATGCTAGGATTAGCAGGAAAAAGCAAAAAATTTCAGAATTGCACCTTGCAATGTGGAGATATTACTGTTTGTGCATTTACAATATTCATTGATTTTTGCCATTGAAAAACGTCCAGAAATGTTTATACTAGAAATGTTTGAAGTTACTGACTGAATGAAAGGAGCTGGCATCTCACTCTCTTTGAATCTTCTTTATCATGCTAAGAGGAGCAGGAAAAAGCAAAAAAATTCAGAATTGCACCTTGCAATGCGGAGAAATTACTGTTTGTGCATTTTCAATATTCATTGATTTTTGCCATTGAAAAACGTCCAGAAATGATTGAAGCTACTGACTGAATGAAAGGAGCTGGCATCTCACTCTCTTTGAATCTTCTTTATCATGCTAAGAGGAGCAGGAAAAAGCAAAAAATTTCAGAATTGCACCTTGCAATGCGGAGAAATTACTGTTTGTGCATTTACAATATTCATTGATTTTTGCCATTGAAAAACGTCCAGAAATGATTGAAGCTACTGACTGAATGAAAGGAGCTGGCATCTCACTCTCTTTGAATCTTCTTTATCATGCTAAGAGGAGCAGGAAAAAGCAAAAAATTTCAGAATTGCACCTTGCAATGTGGAGAAATTACTGTTTGTGCATTTACAATATTCATTGATTTTTGCCATTGAAAAACATCATGTTATTCATACCCAGAAATGATTGAAGCTACTGACTGAATGAAAGGAGCTGGCATCTCACTCTCTTTGAATCTTCTTTATCATGCTAAGAGGAGCAGGAAAAAGCAAAAAATTTCAGAATTGCACCTTGCAATGCGGAGAAATTACTGTTTGTGCATTTACAATATTCATTGATTTTTGCCATTGAAAAACGTCCAGAAATGATTGAAGCTACTGACTGAATGAAAGGAGCTGGCATCTCACTCTCTTTGAATCTTCTTTACCATGCTAAGAGGAGCAGGAAAAAGCAAAAAATTTCAGAATTGCACCTTGCAATGCGGAGAAATTACTGTTTGTGCATTTACAATATTCATTGATTTTTGCCATTGAAAAACATCATGTTATTCATATACCAGAAATGATTGAAGCTACTGACTGAATGAAAGGAGCTGGCATCTCACTCTCTTTGAATCTTCTTTATCATGCTAAGAGGAGCAGGAAAAAGCAAAAAATTTCAGAATTGCACCTTGCAATGCGGAGAAATTACTGTTTGTGCATTTACAATATTCATTGATTTTTGCCATTGAAAAACGTCCAGAAAAGATTGAAGCTACTGACTGAATGAAAGGAGCTGGCATCTCACTCTCTTTGAATCTTCTTTATCATGCTAAGAGGAGCAGGAAAAAGCAAAAAATTTCAGAATTGCACCTTGCAATGCGGAGAAATTACTGTTTGTGCATTTACAATATTCATTGATTTTTGCCATTGAAAAACATCATGTTATTCATATACCAGAAATGTTTGAAGCTACTGACTGAATGAAAGGAGCTGGCATCTCACTCTCTTTGAATCTTCTTTATCATGCTAAGAGGAGCAGGAAAAAGCAAAAAATTTCAGAATTGCACCTTGCAATGCGGAGAAATTACTGTTTGTGCATTTACAATATTCATTGATTTTTGCCATTGAAAAACGTCCAGAAATGATTGAAGCTACTGACTGAATGAAAGGAGCTGGCATCTCACTCTCTTTGAATCTTCTTTATCATGCTAAGAGGAGCAGGAAAAAGCAAAAAAATTCAGAATTGCACCTTGCAATGCGGAGAAATTACTGTTTGTGCATTTACAATATTCATTGATTTTTGCCATTGAAAAACATCATGTTATTCATATACCAGAAATGATTGAAGCTTCTGACTGAATGAAAGGAGCGGGCATCTCATTCTCTTTGAATCTTCTTTCTCATGCTAAGAGGAGCAGGAAAAAGCAAAAAATTTCAGAATTGCACCTTGCAATGCGGAGAAATTACTGTTTGTGCATTTACAATATTCATTGATTTTTGCCATTGAAAAACGTCCAGAAATGATTGAAGCTACTGACTGAATGAAAGGAGCTGGCATCTCACTCTCTTTGAATCTTCTTTATCATGCTAAGAGGAGCAGGAAAAAGCAAAAAATTTCAGAATTGCACCTTGCAATGCGGAGAAATTACTGCTTGTGCATTTACAATATTCATTGATTTTTGCCATTGAAAAACGTCCAGAAATGATTGAAGCTACTGACTGAATGAAAGGAGCTGGCATCTCACTCTCTTTAAATCTTTATCATGCTAAGAGGAGCAGGAAAAAGCAAAAAATTTCAGAATTGCACCTTGCAATGCGGAGAAATTACTGTTTGTGCATTTACAATATTCATAGATTTTTGCCATTGAAAAACGTCCAGAAATGTTTGAAGCTACTGACTGAATGAAAGGAGCTGGCATCTCACTCTCTTTGAATCTTCTTTATCATGCTAGGATTAGCAGGAAAAAGCAAAAAATTTCAGAATTGCACCTTGCAATGTGGAGATATTACTGTTTGTGCATTTACAATATTCATTGATTTTTGCCATTGAAAAACGTCCAGAAATGTTTGAAGCTACTGACTGAATGAAAGGAGCTGGCATCTCACTCTCTTTGAATCTTCTTTATCATGCTAGGATTAGCAGGAAAAAGCAAAAAATTTCAGAATTGCACCTTGCAATATGGAGATATTACTGTTTGTGCATTTACAATATTCATTGATTTTTGCCATTGAAAAACATCATGTTATTCATATACCAGAAATGTTTGAAGCTACTGACTGAATGAAAGGAGCTGGCATCTCATTCTCTTTGAATCTTCTTTATCATGCTAGGATTAGCAGGAAAAAGCAAAAAATTTCAGAATTGAACCTTGCAATGTGGAGATATTACTGTTTGTGCATTTACAATATTCATTGATATTTGCCATTGAAAAACGTCCAGAAATGTTTGAAGCTACTGACTGAATGAAAGGAGCTGGCATCTCACTCTATTTGAATCTTCTTTATCATGCTAGGATTAGCAGGAAAAAGCAAAAAATTTCAGAATTGCACCTTGCAATGTGGAGATATTACTGTTTGTGCATTTACAATATTCATTGATTTTTGCCATTGAAAAACGTCCAGAAATGTTTGAAGCTACTGACTGAATGAAAGGAGCTGGCATCTCACTCTCTTTGAATCTTCTTTATCATGCTAGGATTAGCAGGAAAAAGCAAAAAATTTCAGAATTGCACCTTGCAATATGGAGATATTACTGTTTGTGCATTTACAATATTCATTGATTTTTGCCATTGAAAAACATCATGTTATTCATATACCAGAAATGTTTGAAGCTACTGACTGAATGAAAGGAGCTGGCATCTCATTCTCTTTGAATCTTCTTTATCATGCTAGGATTAGCAGGAAAAAGCAAAAAATTTCAGAATTGAACCTTGCAATGTGGAGATATTACTGTTTGTGCATTTACAATATTCATTGATTTTTGACATTGAAAAACGTCCAGAAATGTTTATACCAGAAATGTTTGAAGCTACTGACTGAATGAAAGGAGCTGGCATCTCACTCTCTTTGAATCTTCTTTATCATGCTAAGAGGAGCAGGAAAAAGCAAAAAATTTCAGAATTGCACCTTGCAATGCGGAGAAATTACTGTTTGTGCATTTACAATATTCATTGATTTTTGCCATTGAAAAACGTCCAGAAATGACTGAAGCTACTGACTGAATGAAAGGAGCTGGCATCTCACTCTCTTTGAATCTTCTTTATCATGCTAAGAGGAGCAGGAAAAAGCAAAAAATTTCAGAATTGCACCTTGCAATGCGGAGAAATTACTGTTTGTGCATTTACAATATTCATTGATTTTTGCCATTGAAAAACGTCCAGAAATGATTGAAGCTACTGACTGAATGAAAAGAGCTGGCATCTCACTCTCTTTGAATCTTCTTTATCATGCTAAGAGGAGCAGGAAAAAGCAAAAAATTTCAGAATTGCACCTTGCAATGCGGAGAAATTACTGTTTGTGCATTTACAATATTCATTGATTTTTGCCATTGAAAAACATCATGTTATTCATATACCAGAAATGATTGAAGCTACTGACTGAATGAAAGGAGCTGGCATCTCACTCTCTTTGAATCTTCTTTATCATGCTAAGAGGAGCAGGAAAAAGCAAAAAATTTCAGAATTGCACCTTGCAATGCGGAGAAATTACTGTTTGTGCATTTACAATATTCATTGATTTTTGCCATTGAAAAACGTCCAGAAATGATTGAAGCTACTGACTGAATGAAAGGAGCTGGCATCTCACTCTCTTTGAATCTTCTTTATCATGCTAAGAGGAGCAGGAAAAAGCAAAAAATTTCAGAATTGCACCTTGCAATGTGGAGATATTACTGTTTGTGCATTTACAATATTCATTGATTTTTGCCATTGAAAAACGTCCAGAAATGTTTATACCAGAAATGTTTGAAGCTACTGACTGAATGAAAGGAGCTGGCATCTCACTCTCTTTGAATCTTCTTTATCATGCTAAGAGGAGCAGGAAAAAGCAAAAAATTTCAGAATTGCACCTTGCAATGCGGAGAAATTACTGTTTGTGCATTTACAATATTCATTGATTTTTGCCATTGAAAAACGTCCAGAAATGACTGAAGCTACTGACTGAATGAAAGGAGCTGGCATCTCACTCTCTGAATCTTCTTTATCATGCTAAGAGGAGCAGGAAAAAGCAAAAAATTTCAGAATTGCACCTTGCAATGCGGAGAAATTACTGTTTGTGCATTTACAATATTCATTGATTTTTGCCATTGAAAAACATCCAGAAATGATTGAAGCTACTGACTGAATGAAAGGAGCTGGCATCTCACTCTCTTTGAATCTTCTTTATCATGCTAGGATTAGCAGGAAAAAGCAAAAAATTTCAGAATTGCACCTTGCAATGTGGAGATATTACTGTTTGTGCATTTACAATATTCATTGATTTTTGCCATTGAAAAACATGTTTTTCATATACCAGAAATGTTTGAAGCTACTGACTGAATGAAAGGAGCTGGCATATCACTCTCTTTGAATCTTCTTTATCATGCTAGGATTAACAGGAAAAAGCTAAAAATTTCAGAATTGCACCGTGCAATGTGGAGATATTACTGTTTGTGCATTTACAATATTCATTGATTTTTGCCATTGAAAAACATGTTTTTCATATACCAGAAATGTTTGAAGCTACTGACTGAATGAAAGGAGCTGGCATCTCACTCTCTTTGAATCTTCTTTATCATGCTAGGATTAACAGGAAAAAGCTAAAAATTTCAGAATTGCACCGTGCAATGTGGAGATATTACTGTTTGTGCATTTACAATATTCATTGATTTTTGCCATTGAAAAACATGTTTTTCATATACCAGAAATGTTTGAAGCTACTGACTGAATGAAAGGAGCTGGCATCTCACTCTCTTTGAATCTTCTTTATCATGCTAGGATTAACAGGAAAAAGCAAAAAATTTCAGAATTGCACCTTGCAATGTGGAGATATTACTGTTTGTGCATTTACAATATTCATTGATTTTTGCCATTGAAAAACATGTTTTTCATATACCAGAAATGTTTGAAGCTACTGACTGAAAGGAGCTGGCATCTCACTCTCTTTGAATCTTCTTTATCATGCTAGGATTAACAGGAAAAAGCAAAAAATTTCAGAATTGCACCGTGCAATGTGGAGATATTACTGTTTGTGCATTTACAATATTCATTGATTTTTGCCATTGAAAAACATGTTTTTCATATACCAGAAATGTTTGAAGCTACTGACTGAATGAAAGGAGCTGGCATCTCACTCTCTTTGAATCTTCTTTATCATGCTAGGATTAGCAGGAAAAAGCAAAAAATTTCAGAATTGCACCTTGCAATGTGGAGATATTACTGTTTGTGCATTTACAATATTCATTGATTTTTGCCATTGAAAAACATGTTTTTCATATACCAGAAATGTTTGAAGCTACTGACTGAATGAAAGGAGCTGGCATCTCACTCTCTTTGAATCTTCTTTATCATGCTAGGATTAGCAGGAAAAAGCAAAAAATTTCAGAATTGCACCTTGCAATGTGGAGATATTACTGTTTGTGCATTTACAATATTCATTGATTTTTGCCATTGAAAAACATGTTTTTCATATACCAGAAATGTTTGAAGCTACTGACTGAATGAAAGGAGCGGGCATCTCATTCTCTTTGAATCTTCTTTTTCATGCTAAGAGGAGCAGGAAAAAGCAAAAAATTTCAGAATTGCACCTTGCAATGCGGAGAAATTACTGTTTGTGCATTTACAATATTCATTGATTTTTGCCATTGAAAAACGTCCAGAAATGATTGAAGCTACTGACTGAATGAAAGGAGCTGGCATCTCACTCTCTTTGAATCTTCTTTATCATGCTAAGAGGAGCAGGAAAAAGCAAAAAATTTCAGAATTGCACCTTGCAATGCGGAGAAATTACTGCTTGTGCATTTACAATATTCATTGATTTTTGCCATTGAAAAACGTCCAGAAATGATTGAAGCTACTGACTGAATGAAAGGAGCTGGCATCTCACTCTCTTTGAATCTTTATCATGCTAAGAGGAGCAGGAAAAAGCAAAAAATTTCAGAATTGCACCTTGCAATGCGGAGAAATTACTGTTTGTGCATTTACAATATTCATAGATTTTTGCCATTGAAAAACGTCCAGAAATGTTTGAAGCTACTGACTTAATGAAAGGAGCTGGCATCTCACTCTCTTTGAATCTTCTTTATCATGCTAGGATTAGCAGGAAAAAGCAAAAAATTTCAGAATTGCACCTTGCAATGTGGAGATATTACTGTTTGTGCATTTACAATATTCATTGATTTTTGCCATTGAAAAACGTCCAGAAATGTTTGAAGCTACTGACTGAATGAAAGGAGCTGGCATCTCACTCTCTTTGAATCTTCTTTATCATGCTAGGAGTAGCAGGAAAAAGCAAAAAATTTCAGAATTGCACCTTGCAATGTGGAGATATTACTGTTTGTGCATTTACAATATTCATTGATTTTTGCCATTGAAAAACGTCCAGAAATGTTTGAAGCTACTGACTGAATGAAAGGAGCTGGCATCTCACTCTCTTTGAATCTTCTTTATCATGCTAGGATTAGCAGGAAAAAGCAAAAAATTTCAGAATTGCACCTTGCAATATGGAGATATTACTGTTTGTGCATTTACAATATTCATTGATTTTTGCCATTGAAAAACATCATGTTATTCATATACCAGAAATGTTTGAAGCTACTGACTGAATGAAAGGAGCTGGCATCTCATTCTCTTTGAATCTTCCTTATCATGCTAGGATTAGCAGGAAAAAGCAAAAAATTTCAGAATTGAACCTTGCAATGTGGAGATATTACTGTTTGTGCATTTACAATATTCATTGATTTTTGCCATTGAAAAACGTCCAGAAATGTTTGAAGCTACTGACTGAATGAAAGGAGCTGGCATCTCACTCTATTTGAATCTTCTTTATCATGCTAGGATTAGCAGGAAAAAGCAAAAAATTTCAGAATTGCACCTTGCAATGTGGAGATATTACTGTTTGTGCATTTACAATATTCATTGATTTTTGCCATTGAAAAACGTCCAGAAATGTTTGAAGCTACTGACTGAATGAAAGGAGCTGGCATCTCACTCTCTTTGAATCTTCTTTATCATGCTAGGATTAGCAGGAAAAAGCAAAAAATTTCAGAATTGCACCTTGCAATATGGAGATATTACTGTTTGTGCATTTACAATATTCATTGATTTTTGCCATTGAAAAACATCATGTTATTCATATACCAGAAATGTTTGAAGCTACTGACTGAATGAAAGGAGCTGGCATCTCATTCTCTTTGAATCTTCTTTATCATGCTAGGATTAGCAGGAAAAAGCAAAAAATTTCAGAATTGAACCTTGCAATGTGGAGATATTACTGTTTGTGCATTTACAATATTCATTGATTTTTGCCATTGAAAAACGTCCAGAAATGTTTATACCAGAAATGTTTGAAGCTACTGACTGAATGAAAGGAGCTGGCATCTCACTCTCTTTGAATCTTCTTTATCATGCTAAGAGGAGCAGGAAAAAGCAAAAAATTTCAGAATTGCACCTTGCAATGCGGAGAAATTACTGTTTGTGCATTTACAATATTCATTGATTTTTGCCATTGAAAAACGTCCAGAAATGACTGAAGCTACTGACTGAATGAAAGGAGCTGGCATCTCACTCTCTTTGAATCTTCTTTATCATGCTAAGAGGAGCAGGAAAAAGCAAAAAATTTCAGAATTGCACCTTGCAATGCGGAGAAATTACTGTTTGTGCATTTACAATATTCATTGATTTTTGCCATTGAAAAACGTCCAGAAATGATTGAAGCTACTGACTGAATGAAAAGAGCTGGCATCTCACTCTCTTTGAATCTTCTTTATCATGCTAAGAGGAGCAGGAAAAAGCAAAAAATTTCAGAATTGCACCTTGCAATGCGGAGAAATTACTGTTTGTGCATTTACAATATTCATTGATTTTTGCCATTGAAAAACATCATGTTATTCATATACCAGAAATGATTGAAGCTACTGACTGAATGAAAGGAGCTGGCATCTCACTCTCTTTGAATCTTCTTTATCATGCTAAGAGGAGCAGGAAAAAGCAAAAAATTTCAGAATTGCACCTTGCAATGCGGAGAAATTACTGTTTGTGCATTTACAATATTCATTGATTTTTGCCATTGAAAAACGTCCAGAAATGATTGAAGCTACTGACTGAATGAAAGGAGCTGGCATCTCACTCTCTTTGAATCTTCTTTATCATGCTAAGAGGAGCAGGAAAAAGCAAAAAATTTCAGAATTGCACCTTGCAATGTGGAGATATTACTGTTTGTGCATTTACAATATTCATTGATTTTTGCCATTGAAAAACGTCCAGAAATGTTTATACCAGAAATGTTTGAAGCTACTGACTGAATGAAAGGAGCTGGCATCTCACTCTCTTTGAATCTTCTTTATCATGCTAAGAGGAGCAGGAAAAAGCAAAAAATTTCAGAATTGCACCTTGCAATGCGGAGAAATTACTGTTTGTGCATTTACAATATTCATTGATTTTTGCCATTGAAAAACGTCCAGAAATGACTGAAGCTACTGACTGAATGAAAGGAGCTGGCATCTCACTCTCTGAATCTTCTTTATCATGCTAAGAGGAGCAGGAAAAAGCAAAAAATTTCAGAATTGCACCTTGCAATGCGGAGAAATTACTGTTTGTGCATTTACAATATTCATTGATTTTTGCCATTGAAAAACATCCAGAAATGATTGAAGCTACTGACTGAATGAAAGGAGCTGGCATCTCACTCTCTTTGAATCTTCTTTATCATGCTAGGATTAGCAGGAAAAAGCAAAAAATTTCAGAATTGCACCTTGCAATGTGGAGATATTACTGTTTGTGCATTTACAATATTCATTGATTTTTGCCATTGAAAAACATGTTTTTCATATACCAGAAATGTTTGAAGCTACTGACTGAATGAAAGGAGCTGGCATCTCACTCTCTTTGAATCTTCTTTATCATGCTAGGATTAACAGGAAAAAGCTAAAAATTTCAGAATTGCACCGTGCAATGTGGAGATATTACTGTTTGTGCATTTACAATATTCATTGATTTTTGCCATTGAAAAACATGTTTTTCATATACCAGAAATGTTTGAAGCTACTGACTGAATGAAAGGAGCTGGCATCTCACTCTCTTTGAATCTTCTTTATCATGCTAGGATTAGCAGGAAAAAGCAAAAAATTTCAGAATTGCACCTTGCAATGTGGAGATATTACTGTTTGTGCATTTACAATATTCATTGATTTTTGCCATTGAAAAACGTTTTTCATATACCAGAAATGTTTGAAGCTACTGACTGAATGAAAGGAGCTGGCATCTCACTCTCTTTGAATCTTCTTTATCATGCTAGGATTAACAGGAAAAAGCTAAAAATTTCAGAATTGCACCGTGCAATGTGGAGATATTACTGTTTGTGCATTTACAATATTCATTGATTTTTGCCATTGAAAAACATGTTTTTCATATACCAGAAATGTTTGAAGCTACTGACTGAATGAAAGGAGCTGGCATCTCACTCTCTTTGAATCTTCTTTATCATGCTAGGATTAGCAGGAAAAAGCAAAAAATTTCAGAATTGCACCTTGCAATGTGGAGATATTACTGTTTGTGCATTTACAATATTCATTGATTTTTGCCATTGAAAAACATGTTTTTCATATACCAGAAATGTTTGAAGCTACTGACTGAATGAAAGGAGCTGGCATCTCACTCTCTTTGAATCTTCTTTATCATGCTAGGATTAACAGGAAAAAGCAAAAAATTTCAGAATTGCACCTTGCAATGTGGAGATATTACTGTTTGTGCATTTACAATATTCATTGATTTTTGCCATTGAAAAACATGTTTTTCATATACCAGAAATGTTTGAAGCTACTGACTGAATGAAAGGAGCTGGCATCTCACTCTCTTTGAATCTTCTTTATCATGCTAGGATTAGCAGGAAAAAGCAAAAAATTTCAGAATTGCACCTTGCAATGTGGAGATATTACTGTTTGTGCATTTACAATATTCATTGATTTTTGCCATTGAAAAACATGTTTTTCATATACCAGAAATGTTTGAAGCTACTGACTGAATGAAAGGAGCTGGCATCTCACTCTCTTTGAATCTTCTTTATCATGCTAGGATTAACAGGAAAAAGCTAAAAATTTCAGAATTGCACCGTGCAATGTGGAGATATTACTGTTTGTGCATTTACAATATTCATTGATTTTTGCCATTGAAAAACATGTTTTTCATATACCAGAAATGTTTGAAGCTACTGACTGAATGAAAGGAGCTGGCATCTCACTCTCTTTGAATCTTCTTTATCATGCTAGGATTAGCAGGAAAAAGGAAAAATTTCAGAATTGCACCTTGCAATGTGGAGATATTACTGTTTGTGCATTTACAATATTCATTGATTTTTGCCATTGAAAAACATGTTTTTCATATACCAGAAATGTTTGAAGCTACTGACTGAATGAAAGGAGCTGGCATCTCACTCTCTTTGAATCTTCTTTATCATGCTAGGATTAACAGGAAAAAGCTAAAAATTTCAGAATTGCACCGTGCAATGTGGAGATATTACTGTTTGTGCATTTACAATATTCATTGATTTTTGCCATTGAAAAACATGTTTTTCATATACCAGAAATGTTTGAAGCTACTGACTGAATGAAAGGAGCTGGCATCTCACTCTCTTTGAATCTTCTTTATCATGCTAGGATTAGCAGGAAAAAGCAAAAAATTTCAGAATTGCACCTTGCAATGTGGAGATATTACTGTTTGTGCATTTACAATATTCATTGATTTTTGCCATTGAAAAACATGTTTTTCATATACCAGAAATGTTTGAAGCTACTGACTGAATGAAAGGAGCTGGCATCTCACTCTCTTTGAATCTTCTTTATCATGCTAGGATTAACAGGAAAAAGCAAAAAATTTCAGAATTGCACCTTGCAATGTGGAGATATTACTGTTTGTGCATTTACAATATTCATTGATTTTTGCCATTGAAAAACATGTTTTTCATATACCAGAAATGTTTGAAGCTACTGACTGAATGAAAGGAGCTGGCATCTCACTCTCTTTGAATCTTCTTTATCATGCTAGGATTAACAGGAAAAAGCTAAAAATTTCAGAATTGCACCGTGCAATGTGGAGATATTACTGTTTGTGCATTTACAATATTCATTGATTTTTGCCATTGAAAAACATGTTTTTCATATACCAGAAATGTTTGAAGCTACTGACTGAATGAAAGGAGCTGGCATCTCACTCTCATTGAATCTTCTTTATCATGCTAGGATTAGCAGGAAAAAGCAAAAAATTTCAGAATTGCACCTTGCAATGTGGAGATATTACTGTTTGTGCATTTACAATATTCATTGATTTTTGCCATTGAAAAACATGTTTTTCATATACCAGAAATGTTTGAAGCTACTGACTGAATGAAAGGAGCTGGCATCTCACTCTCTTTGAATCTTCTTTATCATGCTAGGATTAGCAGGAAAAAGCAAAAAATTTCAGAATTGCACCTTGCAATGTGGAGATATTATTGTTTGTGCATTTACAATATTCATTGATTTTTGCCATTGAAAAACATGTTTTTCATATACCAGAAATGTTTGAAGCTACTGACTGAATGAAAGGAGCTGGCATCTCACTCTCTTTGAATCTTCTTTATCATGCTAGGATTAACAGGAAAAAGCTAAAAATTTCAGAATTGCACCGTGCAATGTGGAGATATTACTGTTTGTGCATTTACAATATTCATTGATTTTTGCCATTGAAAAACATGTTTTTCATATACCAGAAATGTTTGAAGCTACTGACTGAATGAAAGGAGCTGGCATCTCACTCTCTTTGAATCTTCTTTATCATGCTAGGATTAGCAGGAAAAAGGAAAAATTTCAGAATTGCACCTTGCAATGTGGAGATATTACTGTTTGTGCATTTACAATATTCATTGATTTTTGCCATTGAAAAACATGTTTTTCATATACCAGAAATGTTTGAAGCTACTGACTGAATGAAAGGAGCTGGCATCTCACTCTCTTTGAATCTTCTTTATCATGCTAGGATTAACAGGAAAAAGCTAAAAATTTCAGAATTGCACCGTGCAATGTGGAGATATTACTGTTTGTGCATTTACAATATTCATTGATTTTTGCCATTGAAAAACATGTTTTTCATATACCAGAAATGTTTGAAGCTACTGACTGAATGAAAGGAGCTGGCATCTCACTCTCTTTGAATCTTCTTTATCATGCTAGGATTAGCAGGAAAAAGCAAAAAATTTCAGAATTGCACCTTGCAATGTGGAGATATTACTGTTTGTGCATTTACAATATTCATTGATTTTTGCCATTGAAAAACATGTTTTTCATATACCAGAAATGTTTGAAGCTACTGACTGAATGAAAGGAGCTGGCATCTCACTCTCTTTGAATCTTCTTTATCATGCTAGGATTAACAGGAAAAAGCAAAAAATTTCAGAATTGCACCTTGCAATGTGGAGATATTACTGTTTGTGCATTTACAATATTCATTGATTTTTGCCATTGAAAAACATGTTTTTCATATACCAGAAATGTTTGAAGCTACTGACTGAATGAAAGGAGCTGGCATCTCACTCTCTTTGAATCTTCTTTATCATGCTAGGATTAACAGGAAAAAGCTAAAAATTTCAGAATTGCACCGTGCAATGTGGAGATATTACTGTTTGTGCATTTACAATATTCATTGATTTTTGCCATTGAAAAACATGTTTTTCATATACCAGAAATGTTTGAAGCTACTGACTGAATGAAAGGAGCTGGCATCTCACTCTCATTGAATCTTCTTTATCATGCTAGGATTAGCAGGAAAAAGCAAAAAATTTCAGAATTGCACCTTGCAATGTGGAGATATTACTGTTTGTGCATTTACAATATTCATTGATTTTTGCCATTGAAAAACATGTTTTTCATATACCAGAAATGTTTGAAGCTACTGACTGAATGAAAGGAGCTGGCATCTCACTCTCTTTGAATCTTCTTTATCATGCTAAGAGGAGCAGGAAAAAGCAAAAAATTTCAGAATTGCACCTTGCAATGCGGAGAAATTACTGTTTGTGCATTTACAATATTCATTGATTTTTGCCATTGAAAAACGTCCAGAAATGATTGAAGCTACTGACTGAATGAAAAGAGCTGGCATCTCACTCTCTTTGAATCTTCTTTATCATGCTAAGAGGAGCAGGAAAAAGCAAAAAATTTCAGAATTGCACCTTGCAATGCGGAGAAATTACTGTTTGTGCATTTACAATATTCATTGATTTTTGCCATTGAAAAACATCATGTTATTCATATACCAGAAATGATTGAAGCTACTGACTGAATGAAAGGAGCTGGCATCTCACTCTCTTTGAATCTTCTTTATCATGCTAAGAGGAGCAGGAAAAAGCAAAAAATTTCAGAATTGCACCTTGCAATGCGGAGAAATTACTGTTTGTGCATTTACAATATTCATTGATTTTTGCCATTGAAAAACGTCCAGAAATGATTGAAGCTACTGACTGAATGAAAGGAGCTGGCATCTCACTCTCTTTGAATCTTCTTTATCATGCTAAGAGGAGCAGGAAAAAGCAAAAAATTTCAGAATTGCACCTTGCAATGTGGAGATATTACTGTTTGTGCATTTACAATATTCATTGATTTTTGCCATTGAAAAACGTCCAGAAATGTTTATACCAGAAATGTTTGAAGCTACTGACTGAATGAAAGGAGCTGGCATCTCACTCTCTTTGAATCTTCTTTATCATGCTAAGAGGAGCAGGAAAAAGCAAAAAATTTCAGAATTGCACCTTGCAATGCGGAGAAATTACTGTTTGTGCATTTACAATATTCATTGATTTTTGCCATTGAAAAACGTCCAGAAATGACTGAAGCTACTGACTGAATGAAAGGAGCTGGCATCTCACTCTCTGAATCTTCTTTATCATGCTAGGATTAACAGGAAAAAGCTAAAAATTTCAGAATTGCACCGTGCAATGTGGAGATATTACTGTTTGTGCATTTACAATATTCATTGATTTTTGCCATTGAAAAACATGTTTTTCATATACCAGAAATGTTTGAAGCTACTGACTGAATGAAAGGAGCTGGCATCTCACTCTCTTTGAATCTTCTTTATCATGCTAGGATTAACAGGAAAAAGCTAAAAATTTCAGAATTGCACCGTGCAATGTGGAGATATTACTGTTTGTGCATTTACAATATTCATTGATTTTTGCCATTGAAAAACATGTTTTTCATATACCAGAAATGTTTGAAGCTACTGACTGAATGAAAGGAGCTGGCATCTCACTCTCTTTGAATCTTCTTTATCATGCTAGGATTAGCAGGAAAAAGCAAAAAATTTCAGAATTGCACCTTGCAATGTGGAGATATTACTGTTTGTGCATTTACAATATTCATTGATTTTTGCCATTGAAAAACGTTTTTCATATACCAGAAATGTTTGAAGCTACTGACTGAATGAAAGGAGCTGGCATCTCACTCTCTTTGAATCTTCTTTATCATGCTAGGATTAACAGGAAAAAGCTAAAAATTTCAGAATTGCACCGTGCAATGTGGAGATATTACTGTTTGTGCATTTACAATATTCATTGATTTTTGCCATTGAAAAACATGTTTTTCATATACCAGAAATGTTTGAAGCTACTGACTGAATGAAAGGAGCTGGCATCTCACTCTCTTTGAATCTTCTTTATCATGCTAGGATTAGCAGGAAAAAGCAAAAAATTTCAGAATTGCACCTTGCAATGTGGAGATATTACTGTTTGTGCATTTACAATATTCATTGATTTTTGCCATTGAAAAACATGTTTTTCATATACCAGAAATGTTTGAAGCTACTGACTGAATGAAAGGAGCTGGCATCTCACTCTCTTTGAATCTTCTTTATCATGCTAGGATTAACAGGAAAAAGCAAAAAATTTCAGAATTGCACCTTGCAATGTGGAGATATTACTGTTTGTGCATTTACAATATTCATTGATTTTTGCCATTGAAAAACATGTTTTTCATATACCAGAAATGTTTGAAGCTACTGACTGAATGAAAGGAGCTGGCATCTCACTCTCTTTGAATCTTCTTTATCATGCTAGGATTAGCAGGAAAAAGCAAAAAATTTCAGAATTGCACCTTGCAATGTGGAGATATTACTGTTTGTGCATTTACAATATTCATTGATTTTTGCCATTGAAAAACATGTTTTTCATATACCAGAAATGTTTGAAGCTACTGACTGAATGAAAGGAGCTGGCATCTCACTCTCTTTGAATCTTCTTTATCATGCTAGGATTAACAGGAAAAAGCTAAAAATTTCAGAATTGCACCGTGCAATGTGGAGATATTACTGTTTGTGCATTTACAATATTCATTGATTTTTGCCATTGAAAAACATGTTTTTCATATACCAGAAATGTTTGAAGCTACTGACTGAATGAAAGGAGCTGGCATCTCACTCTCTTTGAATCTTCTTTATCATGCTAGGATAAGCAGGAAAAAGGAAAAATTTCAGAATTGCACCTTGCAATGTGGAGATATTACTGTTTGTGCATTTACAATATTCATTGATTTTTGCCATTGAAAAACATGTTTTTCATATACCAGAAATGTTTGAAGCTACTGACTGAATGAAAGGAGCTGGCATCTCACTCTCTTTGAATCTTCTTTATCATGCTAGGATTAACAGGAAAAAGCTAAAAATTTCAGAATTGCACCGTGCAATGTGGAGATATTACTGTTTGTGCATTTACAATATTCATTGATTTTTGCCATTGAAAAACATGTTTTTCATATACCAGAAATGTTTGAAGCTACTGACTGAATGAAAGGAGCTGGCATCTCACTCTCTTTGAATCTTCTTTATCATGCTAGGATTAGCAGGAAAAAGCAAAAAATTTCAGAATTGCACCTTGCAATGTGGAGATATTACTGTTTGTGCATTTACAATATTCATTGATTTTTGCCATTGAAAAACATGTTTTTCATATACCAGAAATGTTTGAAGCTACTGACTGAATGAAAGGAGCTGGCATCTCACTCTCTTTGAATCTTCTTTATCATGCTAGGATTAACAGGAAAAAGCAAAAAATTTCAGAATTGCACCTTGCAATGTGGAGATATTACTGTTTGTGCATTTACAATATTCATTGATTTTTGCCATTGAAAAACATGTTTTTCATATACCAGAAATGTTTGAAGCTACTGACTGAATGAAAGGAGCTGGCATCTCACTCTCTTTGAATCTTCTTTATCATGCTAGGATTAACAGGAAAAAGCTAAAAATTTCAGAATTGCACCGTGCAATGTGGAGATATTACTGTTTGTGCATTTACAATATTCATTGATTTTTGCCATTGAAAAACATGTTTTTCATATACCAGAAATGTTTGAAGCTACTGACTGAATGAAAGGAGCTGGCATCTCACTCTCTTTGAATCTTCTTTATCATGCTAGGATTAGCAGGAAAAAGCAAAAAATTTCAGAATTGCACCTTGCAATGTGGAGATATTACTGTTTGTGCATTTACAATATTCATTGATTTTTGCCATTGAAAAACATGTTTTTCATATACCAGAAATGTTTGAAGCTACTGACTGAATGAAAGGAGCTGGCATCTCACTCTCTTTGAATCTTCTTTATCATGCTAGGATTAACAGGAAAAAGCTAAAAATTTCAGAATTGCACCGTGCAATGTGGAGATATTACTGTTTGCGCATTTACAATATTCATTGATTTTTGCCATTGAAAAACATGTTTTTCATATACCAGAAATGTTTGAAGCTACTGACTGAATGAAAGGAGCTGGCATCTCACTCTCTTTGAATCTTCTTTATCATGCTAGGATTAGCAGGAAAAAGCAAAAAATTTCAGAATTGCACCTTGCAATGTGGAGATATTACTGTTTGTGCATTTACAATATTCATTGATTTTTGCCATTGAAAAACATGTTTTTCATATACCAGAAATGTTTGAAGCTACTGACTGAATGAAAGGAGCTGGCATCTCACTCTCTTTGAATCTTCTTTATCATGCTAGGATTAACAGGAAAAAGCAAAGAATTTCAGAATTGCACCTTGCAATGTGGAGATATTACTGTTTGTGCATTTACAATATTCATTGATTTTTGCCATTGAAAAACATGTTTTTCATATACCAGAAATGTTTGAAGCTACTGACTGAATGAAAGGAGCTGGCATCTCACTCTCTTTGAATCTTCTTTATCATGCTAGGATTAACAGGAAAAAGCTAAAAATTTCAGAATTGCACCGTGCAATGTGGAGATATTACTGTTTGTGCATTTACAATATTCATTGATTTTTGCCATTGAAAAACATGTTTTTCATATACCAGAAATGTTTGAAGCTACTGACTGAATGAAAGGAGCTGGCATCTCACTCTCTTTGAATCTTCTTTATCATGCTAGGATTAACAGGAAAAAGCAAAAAATTTCAGAATTGCACCTTGCAATGTGGAGATATTACTGTTTGTGCATTTACAATATTCATTGATTTTTGCCATTGAAAAACATGTTTTTCATATACCAGAAATGTTTGAAGCTACTGACTGAATGAAAGGAGCTGGCATCTCACTCTCTTTGAATCTTCTTTATCATGCTAGGATTAACAGGAAAAAGCTAAAAATTTCAGAATTGCACCGTGCAATGTGGAGATATTACTGTTTGTGCATTTACAATATTCATTGATTTTTTGCCATTGAAAACATGTTTTTCATATACCAGAAATGTTTGAAGCTACTGACTGAATGAAAGGAGCTGGCATCTCACTCTCTTTGAATCTTCTTTATCATGCTAGGATTAGCAGGAAAAAGCAAAAAATTTCAGAATTGCACCTTGCAATGTGGAGATATTACTGTTTGTGCATTTACAATATTCATTGATTTTTGCCATTGAAAAACATGTTTTTCATATACCAGAAATGTTTGAAGCTACTGACTGAATGAAAGGAGCTGGCATCTCACTCTCTTTGAATCTTCTTTATCATGCTAGGATTAACAGGAAAAAGCAAAAAATTTCAGAATTGCACCTTGCAATGTGGAGATATTACTGTTTGTGCATTTACAATATTCATTGATTTTTGCATTGAAAAACATGTTTTTCATATACCAGAAATGTTTGAAGCTACTGACTGAATGAAAGGAGCTGGCATCTCACTCTCTTTGAATCTTCTTTATCATGCTAGGATTAACAGGAAAAGCTAAAAATTTCAGAATTGCACCGTGCAATGTGGAGATATTACTGTTTGTGCATTTACAATATTCATTGATTTTTGCCATTGAAAAACATGTTTTTCATATACCAGAAATGTTTGAAGCTACTGACTGAATGAAAGGAGCTGGCATCTCACTCTCTTTGAATCTTTATCATGCTAGGATTAGCAGGAAAAAGCAAAAAATTTCAGAATTGCACCTTGCAATGTGGAGATATTACTGTTTGTGCATTTACAATATTCATTGATTTTTGCCATTGAAAAACATGTTTTTCATATACCAGAAATGTTTGAAGCTACTGACTGAATGAAAGGAGCTGGCATCTCACTCTCTTTGAATCTTCTTTATCATGCTAGGATTAACAGGAAAAAGCTAAAAATTTCAGAATTGCACCGTGCAATGTGGAGATATTACTGTTTGTGCATTTACAATATTCATTGATTTTTGCCATTGAAAAACATGTTTTTCATATACCAGAAATGTTTGAAGCTACTGACTGAATGAAAGGAGCTGGCATCTCACTCTCTTTGAATCTTCTTTATCATGCTAGGATTAGCAGGAAAAAGCAAAAAATTTCAGAATTGCACCTTGCAATGTGGAGATATTACTGTTTGTGCATTTACAATATTCATTGATTTTTGCCATTGAAAAACATGTTTTTCATATACCAGAAATGTTTGAAGCTACTGACTGAATGAAAGGAGCTGGCATCTCACTCTCTTTGAATCTTCTTTATCATGCTAGGATTAACAGGAAAAAGCAAAAAATTTCAGAATTGCACCTTGCAATGTGGAGATATTACTGTTTGTGCATTTACAATATTCATTGATTTTTGCCATTGAAAAACATGTTTTTCATATACCAGAAATGTTTGAAGCTACTGACTGAATGAAAGGAGCTGGCATCTCACTCTCTTTGAATCTTCTTTATCATGCTAGGATTAACAGGAAAAAGATAAAAATTTCAGAATTGCACCGTGCAATGTGGCGATATTACTGTTTGTGCATTTACAATATTCATTGATTTTTGCCATTGAAAAACATGTTTTTCATATACCAGAAATGTTTGAAGCTACTGACTGAATGAAAGGAGCTGGCATCTCACTCTCTTTGAATCTTCTTTATCATGCTAGGATTAGCAGGAAAAAGCAAAAAATTTCAGAATTGCACCTTGCAATGTGGAGATATTACTGTTTGTGCATTTACAATATTCATTGATTTTTGCCATTGAAAAACATGTTTTTCATATACCAGAAATGTTTGAAGCTACTGACTGAATGAAAGGAGCTGGCATCTCACTCTCTTTGAATCTTCTTTATCATGCTAGGATTAACAGGAAAAAGCTAAAAATTTCAGAATTGCACCGTGCAATGTGGAGATATTACTGTTTGTGCATTTACAATATTCATTGATTTTTGCCATTGAAAAACATGTTTTTCATATACCAGAAATGTTTGAAGCTACTGACTGAATGAAAGGAGCTGGCATCTCACTCTCTTTGAATCTTCTTTATCATGCTAGGATTAGCAGGAAAAGCAAAAAATTTCAGAATTGCACCTTGCAATGTGGAGATATTACTGTTTGTGCATTTACAATATTCATTGATTTTTGCCATTGAAAAACATGTTTTTCATATACCAGAAATGTTTGAAGCTACTGACTGAATGAAAGGAGCTGGCATCTCACTCTCTTTGAATCTTCTTTATCATGCTAGGATTAACAGGAAAAAGCAAAAAATTTCAGAATTGCACCTTGCAATGTGGAGATATTACTGTTTGTGCATTTACAATATTCATTGATTTTTGCCATTGAAAAACATGTTTTTCATATACCAGAAATGTTTGAAGCTACTGACTGAATGAAAGGAGCTGGCATCTCACTCTCTTTGAATCTTCTTTATCATGCTAGGATTAACAGGAAAAAGCTAAAAATTTCAGAATTGCACCGTGCAATGTGGAGATATTACTGTTTGTGCATTTACAATATTCATTGATTTTTGCCATTGAAAAACATGTTTTTCATATACCAGAAATGTTTGAAGCTACTGACTGAATGAAAGGAGCTGGCATCTCACTCTCTTTTAATCTTCTTTATCATGCTAGGATTAGCAGGAAAAAGCAAAAATTTCAGAATTGCACCTTGCAATGTGGAGATATTACTGTTTGTGCATTTACAATATTCATTGATTTTTGCCATTGAAAAACATGTTTTTCATATACCAGAAATGTTTGAAGCTACTGACTGAATGAAAGGAGCTGGCATCTCACTCTCTTTGAATCTTCTTTATCATGCTAGGATTAACAGGAAAAAGCAAAAATTTCAGAATTGCACCTTGCAATGTGGAGATATTACTGTTTGTGCATTTACAATATTCATTGATTTTTGCCATTGAAAAACATGTTTTTCATATACCAGAAATGTTTGAAGCTACTGACTGAATGAAAGGAGCTGGCATCTCACTCTCTTTGAATCTTCTTTATCATGCTAGGATTAGCAGGAAAAAGCAAAAAATTTCAGAATTGCACCTTGCAATGTGGAGATATTACTGTTTGTGCATTTACAATATTCATTGATTTTTGCCATTGAAAAACATGTTTTTCATATACCAGAAATGTTTGAAGCTACTGACTGAATGAAAGGAGCTGGCATCTCACTCTCTTTGAATCTTCTTTATCATGCTAGGATTAACAGGAAAAAGCTAAAAATTTCAGAATTGCACCGTGCAATGTGGAGATATTACTGTTTGTGCATTTACAATATTCATTGATTTTTGCCATTGAAAACATGTTTTTCATATACCAGAAATGTTTGAAGCTACTGACTGAATGAAAGGAGCTGGCATCTCACTCTCTTTGAATCTTCTTTATCATGCTAAGAGGAGCAGGAAAAAGCAAAAATTTCAGAATTGCACCTTGCAATGCGGAGAAATTACTGTTTGTGCATTTACAATATTCATTAATTTTTGCCATTGAAAAACATCATGTTATTCATATACCAGAAATGATTGAAGCTACTGACTGAATGAAAGGAGCTGGCATCTCACTCTCTTTGAATCTTCTTTATCATGCTAAGAGGAGCAGGAAAAAGCAAAAAATTTCAGAATTGCACCTTGCAATGCGGAGAAATTACTGTTTGTGCATTTACAATATTCATTGATTTTTGCCATTGAAAAACATCATGTTATTCATATACCAGAAATGTTTGAAGCTACTGACTGAATGAAAGGAGCTGGCATCTCACTCTCTTTGAATCTTCTTTATCATACTAAGAGGAGCAGGAAAAAGCAAAAAAATTTCAGAATTGCACCTTGCAATGCGGAGAATTACTGTTTGTGCATTTACAATATTCATTGATTTTTGCCATTGAAAAACGTCCCGAAATGATTGAAGCTACTGACTGAATGAAAGGAGCTGGCATCTCACTCTCTTTGAATCTTCTTTATCATGCTAAGAGGAGCAGGAAAAAGCAAAAAATTTCAGAATTGCACCTTGCAATGCGGAGAAATTACTGTTTGTGCATTTACAATATTCATTGATTTTTGCCATGAAAAACGTCCAGAAATGATTGAAGCTACTGACTGAATGAAAGGAGCTGGCATCTCACTCTCTTTGAATCTTCTTTATCATGCTAAGAGGAGCAGGAAAAAGCAAAAAATTTCAGAATTGCACCTTGCAAGGCGGAGAAATTACTGTTTGTGCATTTACAATATTCATTGATTTTTGCCGCCATTGAAAAACATCATGTTATTCATATACCAGAAATGTTTGAAGCTACTGACTGAATGAAAGGAGCTGGCATCTCACTCTCTTTGAATCTTCTTTATCATGCTAAGAGGAGCAGGAAAAAGCAAAAAAATTTCAGAATTGCACCTTGCAATGCGAAGAAATTACTGTTTGTGCATTTACAATATTCATTGATTTTGCATTGAAAAACATCATGTTATTCATATACCAGAAATGTTTGATGCTACTGACTGAATGAAAGGAGCTGGCATCTCACTCTCTTTGAATCTTCTTTATCATGCTAAGAGGAGCAGGAAAAAGCAAAAAATTTCAGAATTGCACCTTGCAATGCGGAGAAATTACTGTTTGTGCATTTACAATATTCATTGATTTTTTGCCATTGAAAAACGTCCAGAAATGATTGAAGCTACTGACTGAATGAAAGGAGCTGGCATCTCACTCTCTTTGAATCTTCTTTATCATGCTAAGAGGAGCAGGAAAAAGCAAAAAATTTCAGAATTGCACCTTGCAATGCGGAGAAATTACTGTTTGTGCATTTACAATATTCATTGATTTTTGCCATTGAAAAACATCCATAAATGATTGAAGCTACTGACTGAATGAAAGGAGCTGGCATCTCACTCTCTTTGAATCTTCTTTATCATGCTAAGAGGAGCAGGAAAAAGCAAAAATTTCAGAATTGCACCTTGCAATGCGGAGAAATTACTGTTTGTGCATTTACAATATTCATTGATTTTTGCCATTGAAAAACGTCCAGAAATGATTGAAGCTACTGACTGAATGAAATGAGCTGGCATCTCAGTCTCTTTGAATCTTCTTTATCATGCTAAGAGGAGCAGGAAAAAGCAAAAATTTTCAGAATTGCACCTTGCAATGCGGAGAAATTACTGTTTGTGCATCTACAATATTCAATGATTTTTGCCGTTGAAAAACGTCCAGAAATGATTGAAGCTACTGACTGAATGAAAGGAGCTGGCATCTCACTCTCTTTGAGTCTTCTTTACCATGCTAAGAGGAGCAGGAAAAAGCAAAAAATTTCAGAATTGCACCTTGCAATGCGGAGAAATTACTGTTTGTGCATTTACAATATTCATTGATTTTTGCCATTGAAAAACGTCCAGAAATGATTGAAGCTACTGACTGAATGAAAGGAGCTGGCATCTCACTCTCTTTGAATCTTCTTTATCATGCTAAGAGGAGCAGGAAAAAGCAAAAAATTTCAGAATTGCACCTTGCAATGCGGAGAAATTACTGTTTGTGCATTTACAATATTCATTGATTTTTGCCATTGAAAAACATCATGTTATTCATATACCAGAAATGATTGAAGCTACTGACTGAATGAAAGGAGCTGGCATCTCACTCTCTTTGAATCTTCTTTATCATGCTAAGAGGAGCAGGAAAAAGCAAAAAATTTCAGAATTGCACCTTGCAATGCGGAGAAATTACTGTTTGTGCATTTACAATATTCATTGATTTTTGCCATTGAAAAACGTCCAGAAATGATTGAAGCTACTGACTGAATGAAAGGAGCTGGCATCTCACTCTCTTTGAATCTTCTTTATCATGCTAAGAGGAGCAGGAAAAAGCAAAAAATTTCAGAATTGCACCTTGCAATGCGGAGAAATTACTGTTTGTGCATTTACAATATTCATTGATTTTTGCCATTGAAAAACGTCCAGAAATGATTGAAGCTACTGACTGAATGAAAGGAGCTCTCATCTCACTCTCTTTGAATCTTCTTTATCATGCTAAGAGGAGCAGGAAAAAGCAAAAAATTTCAGAATTGCACCTTGCAATGCGGAGAAATTACTGTTTGTGCATTTACAATATTCATTGATTTTTGCCATTGAAAAACATCATGTTATTCATATACCAGAAATGTTTGAAGCTACTGACTGAATGAAAGGAGCTGGCATCTCACTCTCTTTGAATCTTCTTTATCATGCTAAGAGGAGCAGGAAAAAGCAAAAAATTTCAGAATTGCACCTTCAATGCGGAGAAAATTACTGTTTGTGCATCTACAATATTCATTGATTTTTGCCGTTGAAAAACGTCCAGAAATGATTGAAGCTACTGACTGAATGAAAGGAGCTGGCATCTCACTCTCTTTGAGTCTTCTTTACCATGCTAAGAGGAGCAGGAAAAAGCAAAAAATTTCAGAATTGCACCTTGCAATGCGGAGAAATTACTGTTTGTGCATTTACAATATTCATTGATTTTTGCCATTGAAAAACGTCCAGAAATGATTGAAGCTACTGACTGAATGAAAGGAGCTGGCATCTCACTCTCTTTGAATCTTCTTTATCATGCTAAGAGGAGCAGGAAAAAGCAAAAAATTTCAGAATTGCACCTTGCAATGCGGAGAAATTACTGTTTGTGCATTTACAATATTCATTGATTTTTGCCATTGAAAAACATCATGTTATTCATATACCAGAAATGATTGAAGCTACTGACTGAATGAAAGGAGCTGGCATCTCACTCTCTTTGAATCTTCTTTATCATGCTAAGAGGAGCAGGAAAAAGCAAAAAATTTCAGAATTGCACCTTGCAATGCGGAGAAATTACTGTTTGTGCATTTACAATATTCATTGATTTTTGCCATTGAAAAACGTCCAGAAATGATTGAAGCTACTGACTGAATGAAAGGAGCTGGCATCTCACTCTCTTTGAATCTTCTTTATCATGCTAAGAGGAGCAGGAAAAAGCAAAAAATTTCAGAATTGCACCTTGCAATGCGGAGAAATTATTGTTTGTGCATTTACAATATTCATTGATTTTTGCCATTGAAAAACGTCCAGAAATGATTGAAGCTACTGACTGAATGAAAGGAGCTCTCATCTCACTCTCTTTGAATCTTCTTTATCATGCTAAGAGGAGCAGGAAAAAGCAAAAAATTTCAGAATTGCACCTTGCAATGCGGAGAAATTACTGTTTGTGCATTTACAATATTCATTGATTTTTGCCATTGAAAAACATCATGTTATTCATATACCAGAAATGTTTGAAGCTACTGACTGAATGAAAGGAGCTGGCATCTCACTCTCTTTGAATCTTCTTTATCATGCTAAGAGGAGCAGGAAAAAGCAAAAAATTTCAGAATTGCACCTTCAATGCGGAGAAATTACTGTTTGTGCATTTACAATATTCATTGATTTTTGCCATTGAAAAACGTCCAGAAATGATTGAAGCTACTGACTGAATGAAAGGAGCTGGCATCTCACTCTCTTTGAATCTTCTTTATCATGCTAAGAGGAGCAGGAAAAAGCAAAAAATTTCAGAATTGCACCTTGCAATGCGGAGAAATTACTGTTTGTGCATTTACAATATTCATTAATTTTTGCCATTGAAAACATCATGTTATTCATATACCAGAAATGATTGAAGCTACTGACTGAATGAAAGGAGCTGGCATCTCACTCTCTTTGAATCTTCTTTATCATGCTAAGAGGAGCAGGAAAAAGCAAAAAATTTCAGAATTGCACCTTGCAATGCGGAGAAATTACTGTTTGTGCATTTACAATATTCATAGATTTTTGCCATTGAAAAACATCATGTTATTCATATACCAGAAATGTTTGAAGCTACTGACTGAATGAAAGGAGCTGGCATCTCACTCTCTTTGAATCTTCTTTATCATACTAAGAGGAGGAGGAAAAAGCAAAAAATTTCAGAATTGCACCTTGCAATGCGGAGAAATTACTGTTTGTGCATTTACAATATTCATTGATTTTTGCCATTGAAAAACGTCCAGAAATGATTGAAGCTACTGACTGAATGAAAGGAGCTGGCATCTCACTCTCTTTGAATCTTCTTTATCATGCTAAGAGGAGCAGGAAAAAGCAAAAAATTTCAGAATTGCACCTTGCAATGCGGAGAAATTACTGTTTGTGCATTTACAATATTCATTGATTTTTGCCATTGAAAAACATCATGTTATTCATATACCAGAAATGTTTGAAGCTACTGACTGAATGAAAGGAGCTGGCATCTCACTCTCTTTGAATCTTCTTTATCATACTAAGAGGAGCAGGAAAAAGCAAAAAATTTCAGAATTGCACCTTCAATGCGGAGAAATTACTGTTTGTGCATTTACAATATTCATTGATTTTTGCCATTGAAAAACGTCCAGAAATGATTGAAGCTACTGACTGAATGAAAGGAGCTGGCATCTCACTCTCTTTGAATCTTCTTTATCATGCTAAGAGGAGCAGGAAAAAGCAAAAAATTTCAGAATTGCACCTTGCAATGCGGAGAAATTACTGTTTGTGCATTTACAATATTCTTTAATTTTTGCCATTGAAAAACATCATGTATTCATATACCAGAAATGTTTGAAGCTACTGACTGAATGAAAGGAGCTGGCATCTCACTCTCTTTGAATCTTCTTTATCATACTAAGAGGAGCAGGAAAAAGCAAAAAATTTCAGAATTGCACCTTGCAATGCGGAGAAATTACTGTTTGTGCATTTACAATATTCATTGATTTTTGCCATTGAAAAACGTCCAGAAATGATTGAAGCTACTGACTGAATGAAAGGAGCTGGCATCTCACTCTCTTTGAATCTTCTTTATCATGCTAAGAGGAGCAGGAAAAAGCAAAAAATTTCAGAATTGCACCTTGCAATGCGGAGAAATTACTGTTTGTGCATTTACAATATTCATTGATTTTGCCATTGAAAAACGTCCAGAAATGATTGAAGCTACTGACTGAATGAAAGAGCTGGCATCTCACTCTCTTTGAATCTTCTTTATCATGCTAAGAGGAGCAGGAAAAAGCAAAAAATTTCAGAATTGCACCTTGCAATGCGGAGAAATTACTGTTTGTGCATTTACAATATTCATTGATTTTGCCGCCAATGAAAAACATCATGTTATTCATATACCAGAAATGTTTGAAGCTACTGACTGAATGAAAGGAGCTGGCATCTCACTCTCTTTGAATCTTCTTTATCATGCTAAGAGGAGCAGGAAAAAGCAAAAAATTTCAGAATTGCACCTTGCAATGCGAAGAAATTACTGTTTGTGCATTTACAATATTCATTGATTTTTGCCATTGAAAAACATCATGTTATTCATATACCAGAAATGTTTGATGCTACTGACTGAATGAAAGGAGCTGGCATCTCACTCTCTTTGAATCTTCTTTATCATGCTAAGAGGAGCAGGAAAAAGCAAAAAATTTCAGAATTGCACCTTGCAATGCGGAGAAATTACTGTTTGTGCATTTACAATATTCATTGATTTTTGCCATTGAAAAACGTCCAGAAATGATTGAAGCTACTGACTGAATGAAAGGAGCTGGCATCTGACTCTCTTTGAATCTTCTTTATCATGCTAAGAGGAGCAGGAAAAAGCAAAAAATTTCAGAATTGCACCTTGCAATGCGGAGAAATTACTGTTTGTGCATTTACAATATTCATTGATTTTTGCCATTGAAAAACATCCAGAAATGATTGAAGCTACTGACTGAATGAAAGGAGCTGGCATCTCACTCTCTTTGAATCTTCTTTATCATGCTAAGAGGAGCAGGAAAAAGCAAAAAATTTCAGAATTGCACCTTGCAATGCGGAGAAATTACTGTTTGTGCATTTACAATATTCATTGATTTTTGCCATTGAAAAACGTCCAGAAATGATTGAAGCTACTGACTGAATGAAAGGAGCTGGCATCTCAGTCTCTTTGAATCTTCTTTATCATGCTAAGAGGAGCAGGAAAAAGCAAAAAATTTCAGAATTGCACCTTGCAATGCGGAGAAATTACTGTTTGTGCATCTACAATATATATTCATTGATTTTTGCCGTTGAAAAACGTCCAGAAATGATTGAAGCTACTGACTGAATGAAAGGAGCTGGCATCTCACTCTTTTTGAGTCTTCTTTACCATGCTAAGAGGAGCAGGAAAAAGCAAAAAATTTCAGAATTGCACCTTGCAATGCGGAGAAATTACTGTTTGTGCATTTACAATATTCATTGATTTTTGCCATTGAAAAACGTCCAGAAATGATTGAAGCTACTGACTGAATGAAAGGAGCTGGCATCTCACTCTCTTTGAATCTTCTTTATCATGCTAAGAGGAGCAGGAAAAAGCAAAAAATTTCAGAATTGCACCTTGCAATGCGGAGAAATTACTGTTTGTGCATTTACAATATTCATTGATTTTTGCCATTGAAAAACATCATGTTATTCATATACCAGAAATGATTGAAGCTACTGACTGAATGAAAGGAGCTGGCATCTCACTCTCTTTGAATCTTCTTTATCATGCTAAGAGGAGCAGGAAAAAGCAAAAAATTTCAGAATTGCACCTTGCAATGCGGAGAAATTACTGTTTGTGCATTTACAATATTCATTGATTTTTGCCATTGAAAAACGTCCAGAAATGATTGAAGCTACTGACTGAATGAAAGGAGCTGGCATCTCACTCTCTTTGAATCTTCTTTATCATGCTAAGAGGAGCAGGAAAAAGCAAAAAATTTCAGAATTGCACCTTGCAATGCGGAGAAATTACTGTTTGTGCATTTACAATATTCATTGATTTTTGCCATTGAAAAACGTCCAGAAATGATTGAAGCTACTGACTGAATGAAAGGAGCTCTCATCTCACTCTCTTTGAATCTTCTTTATCATGCTAAGAGGAGCAGGAAAAAGCAAAAAATTTCAGAATTGCACCTTGCAATGCGGAGAAATTACTGTTTGTGCATTTACAATATTCATTGATTTTTGCCATTGAAAAACATCATGTTATTCATATACCAGAAATGTTTGAAGCTACTGACTGAATGAAAGGAGCTGGCATCTCACTCTCTTTGAATCTTCTTTATCATGCTAAGAGGAGCAGGAAAAAGCAAAAAATTTCAGAATTGCACCTTGCAATGCGGAGAAATTACTGTTTGTGCATTTACAATATTCATTAATTTTTGCCATTGAAAAACATCATGTTATTCATATACCAGAAATGATTGAAGCTACTGACTGAATGAAAGGAGCTGGCATCTCACTCTCTTTGAATCTTCTTTATCATGCTAAGAGGAGCAGGAAAAAGCAAAAAATTTCAGAATTGCACCTTGCAATGCGGAGAAATTACTGTTTGTGCATTTACAATATTCATTGATTTTTGCCATTGAAAAACATCATGTTATTCATATACCAGAAATGTTTGAAGCTACTGACTGAATGAAAGGAGCTGGCATCTCACTCTCTTTGAATCTTCTTTATCATACTAAGAGGAGCAGGAAAAAGCAAAAAATTTCAGAATTGCACCTTGCAATGCGGAGAAATTACTGTTTGTGCATTTACAATATTCATTTATTTTTGCCTTTGAAAAACGTCCAGAAATGATTGAAGCAACTGACTGAATGAAAGGAGCTGGCATCTCACTCTCTTTGAATCTTCTTTATCATGCTAAGAGGAGCAGGAAAAAGCAAAAAATTTCAGAATTGCACCTTGCAATGCGGAGAAATTACTGTTTGTGCATTTACAATATTAATTGATTTTTGCCATTGAAAAACATCATGTTATTCATATACCAGAAATGTTTGAAGCTACTGACTGAATGAAAGGAGCTGGCATCTCACTCTCTTTGAATCTTCTTTATCATACTAAGAGGAGCAGGAAAAAGCAAAAAATTTCAGAATTGCACCTTCAATGCGGAGAAATTACTGTTTGTGCATTTACAATATTCATTGATTTTTGCCATTGAAAAACGTCCAGAAATGATTGAAGCTACTGACTGAATGAAAGGAGCTGGCATCTCACTCTCTTTGAATCTTCTTTATCATGCTAAGAGGAGCAGGAAAAAGCAAAAAATTTCAGAATTGCACCTTCAATGCGGAGAAATTACTGTTTGTGCATTTACAATATTCATTGATTTTTGCCATTGAAAAACGTCCAGAAATGATTGAAGCTACTGACTGAATGAAAGGAGCTGGCATCTCACTCTCTTTGAATCTTCTTTATCATGCTAAGAGGAGCAGGAAAAAGCAAAAAATTTCAGAATTGCACCTTGCAATGCGGAGAAATTACTGTTTGTGCATTTACAATATTCATTAATTTTTGCCATTGAAAAACATCATGTTATTCATATACCAGAAATGATTGAAGCTACTGACTGAATGAAAGGAGCTGGCATCTCACTCTCTTTGAATCTTCTTTATCATGCTAAGAGGAGCAGGAAAAAGCAAAAAATTTCAGAATTGCACCTTCAATGCGGAGAAATTACTGTTTGTGCATTTACAATATTCATTGATTTTTGCCATTGAAAAACGTCCAGAAATGATTGAAGCTACTGACTGAATGAAAGGAGCTGGCATCTCACTCTCTTTGAATCTTCTTTATCATGCTAAGAGGAGCAGGAAAAAGCAAAAAATTTCAGAATTGCACCTTGCAATGCGGAGAAATTACTGTTTGTGCATTTACAATATTCATTAATTTTTGCCATTGAAAAACATCATGTTATTCATATACCAGAAATGATTGAAGCTACTGACTGAATGAAAGGAGCTGGCATCTCACTCTCTTTGAATCTTCTTTATCATGCTAAGAGGAGCAGGAAAAAGCAAAAAATTTCAGAATTGCACCTTGCAATGCGGAGAAATTACTGTTTGTGCATTTACAATATTCATTGATTTTTGCCATTGAAAAACATCATGTTATTCATATACCAGAAATGTTTGAAGCTACTGACTGAATGAAAGGAGCTGGCATCTCACTCTCTTTGAATCTTCTTTATCATACTAAGAGGAGCAGGAAAAAGCAAAAAATTTCAGAATTGCACCTTGCAATGCGGAGAAATTACTGTTTGTGCATTTACAATATTCATTTATTTTTGCCTTTGAAAAACGTCCAGAAATGATTGAAGCTACTGACTGAATGAAAGGAGCTGGCATCTCACTCTCTTTGAATCTTCTTTATCATGCTAAGAGGAGCAGGAAAAAGCAAAAAATTTCAGAATTGCACCTTGCAATGCGGAGAAATTACTGTTTGTGCATTTACAATATTCATTGATTTTTGCCATTGAAAAACATCATGTTATTCATATACCAGAAATGTTTGAAGCTACTGACTGAATGAAAGGAGCTGGCATCTCACTCTCTTTGAATCTTCTTTATCATACTAAGAGGAGCAGGAAAAAGCAAAAAATTTCAGAATTGCACCTTCAATGCGGAGAAATTACTGTTTGTGCATTTACAATATTCATTGATTTTTGCCATTGAAAAACGTCCAGAAATGATTGAAGCTACTGACTGAATGAAAGGAGCTGGCATCTCACTCTCTTTGAATCTTCTTTATCATGCTAAGAGGAGCAGGAAAAAGCAAAAAATTTCAGAATTGCACCTTGCAATGCGGAGAAATTACTGTTTGTGCATTTACAATATTCATTGATTTTTGCCATTGAAAAACGTCCAGAAATGATTGAAGCTACTGACTGAATGAAAGGAGCTGGCATCTCACTCTCTTTGAATCTTCTTTATCATGCTAAGAGGAGCAGGAAAAAGCAAAAAATTTCAGAATTGCACCTTGCAATGCGGAGAAATTACTGTTTGTGCATTTACAATATTCATTGATTTTTGCCATTGAAAAACATCATGTTATTCATATACCAGAAATGATTGAAGCTACTGACTGAATGAAAGGAGCTGGCATCTCACTCTCTTTGAATCTTCTTTATCATGCTAAGAGGAGCAGGAAAAAGCAAAAAATTTCAGAATTGCACCTTGCAATGCGGAGAAATTACTGTTTGTGCATTTACAATATTCATTGATTTTTGCCATTGAAAAACGTCCAGAAATGATTGAAGCTACTGACTGAATGAAAGGAGCTGGCATCTCACTCTCTTTGAATCTTCTTTATCATGCTAAGAGGAGCAGGAAAAAGCAAAAAATTTCAGAATTGCACCTTGCAATGCGGAGAAATTACTGTTTGTGCATTTACAATATTCATTGATTTTTGCCATTGAAAAACGTCCAGAAATGATTGAAGCTACTGACTGAATGAAAGGAGCTCTCATCTCACTCTCTTTGAATCTTCTTTATCATGCTAAGAGGAGCAGGAAAAAGCAAAAAATTTCAGAATTGCACCTTGCAATGCGGAGAAATTACTGTTTGTGCATTTACAATATTCATTGATTTTTGCCATTGAAAAACATCATGTTATTCATATACCAGAAATGTTTGAAGCTACTGACTGAATGAAAGGAGCTGGCATCTCACTCTCTTTGAATCTTCTTTATCATGCTAAGAGGAGCAGGAAAAAGCAAAAAATTTCAGAATTGCACCTTCAATGCGGAGAAATTACTGTTTGTGCATTTACAATATTCATTGATTTTTGCCATTGAAAAACGTCCAGAAATGATTGAAGCTACTGACTGAATGAAAGGAGCTGGCATCTCACTCTCTTTGAATCTTCTTTATCATGCTAAGAGGAGCAGGAAAAAGCAAAAAATTTCAGAATTGCACCTTGCAATGCGGAGAAATTACTGTTTGTGCATTTACAATATTCATTAATTTTTGCCATTGAAAAACATCATGTTATTCATATACCAGAAATGATTGAAGCTACTGACTGAATGAAAGGAGCTGGCATCTCACTCTCTTTGAATCTTCTTTATCATGCTAAGAGGAGCAGGAAAAAGCAAAAAATTTCAGAATTGCACCTTGCAATGCGGAGAAATTACTGTTTGTGCATTTACAATATTCATAGATTTTTGCCATTGAAAAACATCATGTTATTCATATACCAGAAATGTTTGAAGCTACTGACTGAATGAAAGGAGCTGGCATCTCACTCTCTTTGAATCTTTTTTATCATACTAAGAGGAGCAGGAAAAAGCAAAAAATTTCAGAATTGCACCTTGCAATGCGGAGAAATTACTGTTTGTGCATTTACAATATTCATTGATTTTTGCCATTGAAAAACGTCCAGAAATGATTGAAGCTACTGACTGAATGAAAGGAGCTGGCATCTCACTCTCTTTGAATCTTCTTTATCATGCTAAGAGGAGCAGGAAAAAGCAAAAAATTTCAGAATTGCACCTTGCAATGCGGAGAAATTACTGTTTGTGCATTTACAATATTCATTGATTTTTGCCATTGAAAAACATCATGTTATTCATATATCAGAAATGTTTGAAGCTACTGACTGAATGAAAGGAGCTGGCATCTCACTCTCTTTGAATCTTCTTTATCATACTAAGAGGAGCAGGAAAAAGCAAAAAATTTCAGAATTGCACCTTCAATGCGGAGAAATTACTGTTTGTGCATTTACAATATTCATTGATTTTTGCCATTGAAAAACGTCCAGAAATGATTGAAGCTACTGACTGAATGAAAGGAGCTGGCATCTCACTCTCTTTGAATCTTCTTTATCATGCTAAGAGGAGCAGGAAAAAGCAAAAAATTTCAGAATTGCACCTTGCAATGCGGAGAAATTACTGTTTGTGCATTTACAATATTCATTAATTTTTGCCATTGAAAAACATCATGTTATTCATATACCAGAAATGTTTGAAGCTACTGACTGAATGAAAGGAGCTGGCATCTCACTCTCTTTGAATCTTCTTTATCATACTAAGAGGAGCAGGAAAAAGCAAAAAATTTCAGAATTGCACCTTGCAATGCGGAGAAATTACTGTTTGTGCATTTACAATATTCATTGATTTTTGCCATTGAAAAACGTCCAGAAATGATTGAAGCTACTGACTGAATGAAAGGAGCTGGCATCTCACTCTCTTTGAATCTTCTTTATCATGCTAAGAGGAGCAGGAAAAAGCAAAAAATTTCAGAATTGCACCTTGCAATGCGGAGAAATTACTGTTTGTGCATTTACAATATTCATTGATTTTTGCCATTGAAAAACGTCCAGAAATGATTGAAGCTACTGACTGAATGAAAGGAGCTGGCATCTCACTCTCTTTGAATCTTCTTTATCATGCTAAGAGGAGCAGGAAAAAGCAAAAAATTTCAGAATTGCACCTTGCAATGCGGAGAAATTACTGTTTGTGCATTTACAATATTCATTGATTTTTGCCGCCAATGAAAAACATCATGTTATTCATATACCAGAAATGATTGAAGCTACTGACTGAATGAAAGGAGCTGGCATCTCACTCTCTTTGAATCTTCTTTATCATGCTAAGAGGAGCAGGAAAAAGCAAAAAATTTCAGAATTGCATCTTGCAATGCGAAGAAATTACTGTTTGTGCATTTACAATATTCATTGATTTTTGCCATTGAAAAACATCATGTTATTCATATACCAGAAATGTTTGATGCTACTGACTGAATGAAAGGAGCTGGCATCTCACTCTCTTTGAATCTTCTTTATCATGCTAAGAGGAGCAGGAAAAAGCAAAAAATTTCAGAATTGCACCTTGCAATGCGGAGAAATTACTGTTTGTGCATTTACAATATTCATTGATTTTTGCCATTGAAAAACATCCAGAAATGATTGAAGCTACTGACTGAATGAAAGGAGCTGGCATCTCACTCTCTTTGAATCTTCTTTATCATGCTAAGAGGAGCAGGAAAAAGCAAAAAATTTCAGAATTGCACCTTGCAATGCGGAGAAATTACTGTTTGTGCATTTACAATATTCATTGATTTTTGCCATTGAAAAACGTCCAGAAATGATTGAAGCTACTGACTGAATGAAAGGAGCTGGCATCTCAGTCTCTTTGAATCTTCTTTATCATGCTAAGAGGAGCAGGAAAAAGCAAAAAATTTCAGAATTGCACCTTGCAATGCGGAGAAATTACTGTTTGTGCATCTACAATATTCATTGATTTTTGCCGTTGAAAAACGTCCAGAAATGATTGAAGCTACTGACTGAATGAAAGGAGCTGGCATCTCACTCTCTTTGAGTCTTCTTTACCATGCTAAGAGGAGCAGGAAAAAGCAAAAAATTTCAGAATTGCACCTTGCAATGCGGAGAAATTACTGTTTGTGCATTTACAATATTCATTGATTTTTGCCATTGAAAAACGTCCAGAAATGATTGAAGCTACTGACTGAATGAAAGGAGCTGGCATCTCACTCTCTTTGAATCTTCTTTATCATGCTAAGAGGAGCAGGAAAAAGCAAAAAATTTCAGAATTGCACCTTGCAATGAGGAGAAATTACTGTTTGTGCATTTACAATATTCATTGATTTTTGCCATTGAAAAACATCATGTTATTCATATACCAGAAATGATTGAAGCTACTGACTGAATGAAAGGAGCTGGCATCTCACTCTCTTTGAATCTTCTTTATCATGCTAAGAGGAGCAGGAAAAAGCAAAAAATTTCAGAATTGCACCTTGCAATGCGGAGAAATTACTGTTTGTGCATTTACAATATTCATTGATTTTTGCCATTGAAAAACGTCCAGAAATGATTGAAGCTACTGACTGAATGAAAGGAGCTGGCATCTCACTCTCTTTGAATCTTCTTTATCATGCTAAGAGGAGCAGGAAAAAGCAAAAAATTTCAGAATTGCACCTTGCAATGCGGAGAAATTACTGTTTGTGCATTTACAATATTCATTGATTTTTGCCATTGAAAAACGTCCAGAAATGATTGAAGCTACTGACTGAATGAAAGGAGCTCTCATCTCACTCTCTTTGAATCTTCTTTATCATGCTAAGAGGAGCAGGAAAAAGCAAAAAATTTCAGAATTGCACCTTGCAATGCGGAGAAATTACTGTTTGTGCATTTACAATATTCATTGATTTTTGCCATTGAAAAACGTCCAGAAATGATTGAAGCTACTGACTGAATGAAAGGAGCTGGCATCTCAGTCTCTTTGAATCTTCTTTATCATGCTAAGAGGAGCAGGAAAAAGCAAAAAATTTCAGAATTGCACCTTGCAATGCGGAGAAATTACTGTTTGTGCATCTACAATATTCATTGATTTTTGCCGTTGAAAAACGTCCAGAAATGATTGAAGCTACTGACTGAATGAAAGGAGCTGGCATCTCACTCTCTTTGAGTCTTCTTTACCATGCTAAGAGGAGCAGGAAAAAGCAAAAAATTTCAGAATTGCACCTTGCAATGCGGAGAAATTACTGTTTGTGCATTTACAATATTCATTGATTTTTGCCATTGAAAAACATCATGTTATTCATATACCAGAAATGTTTGAAGCTACTGACTGAATGAAAGGAGCTGGCCTCTCACTCTCTTTGAATCTTCTTTATCATGCTAAGAGGAGCAGGAAAAAGCAAAAAATTTCAGAATTGCACCTTGCAATGCGGAGAAATTACAGTTTGTGCATTTACAATATTCATTAATTTTTGCCATTGAAAAACATCATGTTATTCATATACCAGAAATGATTGAAGCTACTGACTGAATGAAAGGAGCTGGCATCTCACTATCTTTGAATCTTCTTTATCATGCTAAGAGGAGCAGGAAAAAGCAAAAAATTTCAGAATTGCACCTTGCAATGCGGAGAAATTACTGTTTGTGCATTTACAATATTCATTGATTTTTGCCATTGAAAAACATCATGTTATTCATATACCAGAAATGTTTGAAGCTACTGACTGAATGAAAGGAGCTGGCATCTCACTCTCTTTGAATCTTCTTTATCATACTAAGAGGAGCAGGAAAAAGCAAAAAATTTCAGAATTGCACCTTGCAATGCGGAGAAATTACTGTTTGTGCATTTACAATATTCATTTATTTTTGCCTTTGAAAAACGTCCAGAAATGATTGAAGCAACTGACTGAATGAAAGGAGCTGGCATCTCACTCTCTTTGAATCTTCTTTATCATGCTAAGAGGAGCAGGAAAAAGCAAAAAATTTCAGAATTGCACCTTGCAATGCGGAGAAATTACTGTTTGTGCATTTACAATATTCATTGATTTTTGCCATTGAAAAACATCATGTTATTCATATACCAGAAATGTTTGAAGCTACTGACTGAATGAAAGGAGCTGGCATCTCACTCTCTTTGAATCTTCTTTATCATACTAAGAGGAGCAGGAAAAAGCAAAAAATTTCAGAATTGCACCTTCAATGCGGAGAAATTACTGTTTGTGCATTTACAATATTCATTGATTTTTGCCATTGAAAAACGTCCAGAAATGATTGAAGCTACTGACTGAATGAAAGGAGCTGGCATCTCACTCTCTTTGAATCTTCTTTATCATGCTAAGAGGAGCAGGAAAAAGCAAAACATTTCAGAATTGCACCTTCAATGCGGAGAAATTACTGTTTGTGCATTTACAATATTCATTGATTTTTGCCATTGAAAAACGTCCAGAAATGATTGAAGCTACTGACTGAATGAAAGGAGCTGGCATCTCACTCTCTTTGAATCTTCTTTATCATGCTAAGAGGAGCAGGAAAAAGCAAAAAATTTCAGAATTGCACCTTGCAATGCGGAGAAATTACTGTTTGTGCATTTACAATATTCATTAATTTTTGCCATTGAAAAACATCATGTTATTCATATACCAGAAATGATTGAAGCTACTGACTGAATGAAAGGAGCTGGCATCTCACTCTCTTTGAATCTTCTTTATCATGCTAAGAGGAGCAGGAAAAAGCAAAAAATTTCAGAATTGCACCTTCAATGCGGAGAAATTACTGTTTGTGCATTTACAATATTCATTGATTTTTGCCATTGAAAAACGTCCAGAAATGATTGAAGCTACTGACTGAATGAAAGGAGCTGGCATCTCACTCTCTTTGAATCTTCTTTATCATGCTAAGAGGAGCAGGAAAAAGCAAAAAATTTCAGAATTGCACCTTGCAATGCGGAGAAATTACTGTTTGTGCATTTACAATATTCATTAATTTTTGCCATTGAAAAACATCATGTTATTCATATACCAGAAATGATTGAAGCTACTGACTGAATGAAAGGAGCTGGCATCTCACTCTCTTTGAATCTTCTTTATCATGCTAAGAGGAGCAGGAAAAAGCAAAAAATTTCAGAATTGCACCTTGCAATGCGGAGAAATTACTGTTTGTGCATTTACAATATTCATTGATTTTTGCCATTGAAAAACATCATGTTATTCATATACCAGAAATGTTTGAAGCTACTGACTGAATGAAAGGAGCTGGCATCTCACTCTCTTTGAATCTTCTTTATCATACTAAGAGGAGCAGGAAAAAGCAAAAAATTTCAGAATTGCACCTTGCAATGCGGAGAAATTACTGTTTGTGCATTTACAATATTCATTTATTTTTGCCTTTGAAAAACGTCCAGAAATGATTGAAGCTACTGACTGAATGAAAGGAGCTGGCATCTCACTCTCTTTGAATCTTCTTTATCATGCTAAGAGGAGCAGGAAAAAGCAAAAAATTTCAGAATTGCACCTTGCAATGCGGAGAAATTACTGTTTGTGCATTTACAATATTCATTGATTTTTGCCATTGAAAAACATCATGTTATTCATATACCAGAAATGTTTGAAGCTACTGACTGAATGAAAGGAGCTGGCATCTCACTCTCTTTGAATCTTCTTTATCATACTAAGAGGAGCAGGAAAAAGCAAAAAATTTCAGAATTGCACCTTCAATGCGGAGAAATTACTGTTTGTGCATTTACAATATTCATTGATTTTTGCCATTGAAAAACGTCCAGAAATGATTGAAGCTACTGACTGAATGAAAGGAGCTGGCATCTCACTCTCTTTGAATCTTCTTTATCATGCTAAGAGGAGCAGGAAAAAGCAAAAAATTTCAGAATTGCACCTTGCAATGCGGAGAAATTACTGTTTGTGCATTTACAATATTCATTAATTTTTGCCATTGAAAAACATCATGTTATTCATATACCAGAAATGATTGAAGCTACTGACTGAATGAAAGGAGCTGGCATCTCACTCTCTTTGAATCTTCTTTATCATGCTAAGAGGAGCAGGAAAAAGCAAAAAATTTCAGAATTGCTCCTTGCAATGCGGAGAAATTACTGTTTGTGCATTTACAATATTCATTGATTTTTGCCATTGAAAAACATCATGTTATTCATATACCAGAAATGTTTGAAGCTACTGACTGAATGAAAGGAGCTGGCATCTCACTCTCTTTGAATCTTCTTTATCATACTAAGAGGAGCAGGAAAAAGCAAAAAATTTCAGAATTGCACCTTGCAATGCGGAGAAATTACTGTTTGTGCATTTACAATATTCATTGATTTTTGCCATTGAAAAACGTCCAGAAATGATTGAAGCTACTGACTGAATGAAAGGAGCTGGCATCTCACTCTCTTTGAATCTTCTTTATCATGCTAAGAGGAGCAGGAAAAAGCAAAAAATTTCAGAATTGAACCTTGCAATGCGGAGAAATTACTGTTTGTGCATTTACAATATTCATTGATTTTTGCCATTGGAAAACGTCCAGAAATGATTGAAGCTACTGACTGAATGAAAGGAGCTGGCATCTCACTCTCTTTGAATCTTCTTTATCATGCTAAGAGGAGCAGGAAAAAGCAAAAAATTTCAGAATTGCACCTTGCAATGCGGAGAAATTACTGTTTGTGCATTTACAATATTCATTGATTTTTGCCGCCATTGAAAAACATCATGTTATTCATATACCAGAAATGTTTGAAGCTACTGACTGAATGAAAGGAGCTGGCATCTCACTCTCTTTGAATCTTCTTTATCATGCTAAGAGGAGCAGGAAAAAGCAAAAAATTTCAGAATTGCACCTTGCAATGCGAAGAAATTACTGTTTGTGCATTTACAATATTCATTGATTTTTGCCATTGAAAAACATCATGTTATTCATATACCAGAAATGTTTGATGCTACTGACTGAATGAAAGGAGCTGGCATCTCACTCTCTTTGAATCTTCTTTATCATGCTAAGAGGAGCAGGAAAAAGCAAAAAATTTCAGAATTGCACCTTGCAATGCGGAGAAATTACTGTTTGTGCATTTACAATATTCATTGATTTTTGCCATTGAAAAACATCCAGAAATGATTGAAGCTACTGACTGAATGAAAGGAGCTGGCATCTCACTCTCTTTGAATCTTCTTTATCATGCTAAGAGGAGCAGGAAAAAGCAAAAAATTTCAGAATTGCACCTTGCAATGCGGAGAAATTACTGTTTGTGCATTTACAATATTCATTGATTTTTGCCATTGAAAAACGTCCAGAAATGATTGAAGCTACTGACTGAATGAAAGGAGCTGGCATCTCAGTCTCTTTGAATCTTCTTTATCATGCTAAGAGGAGCAGGAAAAAGCAAAAAATTTCAGAATTGCACCTTGCAATGCGGAGAAATTACTGTTTGTGAATCTACAATATTCATTGATTTTTGCCGTTGAAAAATGTCCAGAAATGATTGAAGCTACTGACTGAATGAAAGGAGCTGGCATCTCACTCTCTTTGAGTCTTCTTTACCATGCTAAGAGGAGCAGGAAAAAGCAAAAAATTTCAGAATTGCACCTTGCAATGCGGAGAAATTACTGTTTGTGCATTTACAATATTCATTGATTTTTGCCATTGAAAAACGTCCAGAAATGATTGAAGCTACTGACTGAATGAAAGGAGCTGGCATCTCACTCTCTTTGAATCTTCTTTATCATGCTAAGAGGAGCAGGAAAAAGCAAAAAATTTCAGAATTGCACCTTGCAATGCGGAGAAATTACTGTTTGTGCATTTACAATATTCATTGATTTTTGCCATTGAAAAACATCATGTTATTCATATACCAGAAATGATTGAAGCTACTGACTGAATGAAAGGAGCTGGCATCTCACTCTCTTTGAATCTTCTTTATCATGCTAAGAGGAGCAGGAAAAAGCAAAAAATTTCAGAATTGCACCTTGCAATGCGGAGAAATTACTGTTTGTGCATTTACAATATTCATTGATTTTTGCCATTGAAAAACGTCCAGAAATGATTGAAGCTACTGACTGAATGAAAGGAGCTGGCATCTCACTCTCTTTGAATCTTCTTTATCATGCTAAGAGGAGCAGGAAAAAGCAAAAAATTTCAGAATTGCACCTTGCAATGCGGAGAAATTACTGTTTGTGCATTTACAATATTCATTGATTTTTGCCATTGAAAAACGTCCAGAAATGATTGAAGCTACTGACTGAATGAAAGGAGCTGGCATCTCACTCTCTTTGAATCTTCTTTATCATGCTAAGAGGAGCAGGAAAAAGCAAAAAATTTCAGAATTGCACCTTGCAATGCGGAGAAATTACTGTTTGTGCATTTACAATATTCATTGATTTTTGCCGCCATTGAAAAACATCATGTTATTCATATACCAGAAATGTTTGAAGCTACTGACTGAATGAAAGGAGCTGGCATCTCACTCTCTTTGAATCTTCTTTATCATGCTAAGAGGAGCAGGAAAAAGCAAAAAATTTCAGAATTGCACCTTGCAATGCGAAGAAATTACTCTTTGTGCATTTACAATATTCATTGATTTTTGCCATTGAAAAACATCATGTTATTCATATACCAGAAATGTTTGATGCTACTGACTGAATGAAAGGAGCTGGCATCTCACTCTCTTTGAATCTTCTTTATCATGCTAAGAGGAGCAGGAAAAAGCAAAAAATTTCAGAATTGCACCTTGCAATGCGGAGAAATTACTGTTTGTGCATTTACAATATTCATTGATTTTTGCCATTGAAAAACGTCCAGAAATGATTGAAGCTACTGACTGAATGAAAGGAGCTGGCATCTCACTCTCTTTGAATCTTCTTTATCATGCTAAGAGGAGCAGGAAAAAGCAAAAAATTTCAGAATTGCACCTTGCAATGCGGAGAAATTACTGTTTGTGCATTTACAATATTCATTGATTTTTGCCATTGAAAAACATCCAGAAATGATTGAAGCTACTGACTGAATGAAAGGAGCTGGCATCTCACTCTCTTTGAATCTTCTTTATCATGCTAAGAGGAGCAGGAAAAAGCAAAAAATTTCAGAATTGCACCTTGCAATGCGGAGAAATTACTGTTTGTGCATTTACAATATTCATTGATTTTTGCCATTGAAAAACGTCCAGAAATGATTGAAGCTACTGACTGAATGAAAGGAGCTGGCATCTCAGTCTCTTTGAATCTTCTTTATCATGCTAAGAGGAGCAGGAAAAAGCAAAAAATTTCAGAATTGCACCTTGCAATGCGGAGAAATTACTGTTTGTGCATCTACAATATTCATTGATTTTTGCCGTTGAAAAACGTCCAGAAATGATTGAAGCTACTGACTGAATGAAAGGAGCTGGCATCTCACTCTCTTTGAGTCTTCTTTACCATGCTAAGAGGAGCAGGAAAAAGCAAAAAATTTCAGAATTGCACCTTGCAATGCGGAGAAATTACTGTTTGTGCATTTACAATATTCATTGATTTTTGCCATTGAAAAACGTCCAGAAATGATTGAAGCTACTGACTGAATGAAAGGAGCTGGCATCTCACTCTCTTTGAATCTTCTTTATCATGCTAAGAGGAGCAGGAAAAAGCAAAAAATTTCAGAATTGCACCTTGCAATGCGGAGAAATTACTGTTTGTGCATTTACAATATTCATTGATTTTTGCCATTGAAAAACATCATGTTATTCATATACCAGAAATGATTGAAGCTACTGACTGAATGAAAGGAGCTGGCATCTCACTCTCTTTGAATCTTCTTTATCATGCTAAGAGGAGCAGGAAAAAGCAAAAAATTTCAGAATTGCACCTTGCAATGCGGAGAAATTACTGTTTGTGCATTTACAATATTCATTGATTTTTGCCATTGAAAAACGTCCAGAAATGATTGAAGCTACTGACTGAATGAAAGGAGCTGGCATCTCACTCTCTTTGAATCTTCTTTATCATGCTAAGAGGAGCAGGAAAAAGCAAAAAATTTCAGAATTGCACCTTGCAATGCGGAGAAATTACTGTTTGTGCATTTACAATATTCATTGATTTTTGCCATTGAAAAACGTCCAGAAATGATTGAAGCTACTGACTGAATGAAAGGAGCTCTCATCTCACTCTCTTTGAATCTTCTTTATCATGCTAAGAGGAGCAGGAAAAAGCAAAAAATTTCAGAATTGCACCTTGCAATGCGGAGAAATTACTGTTTGTGCATTTACAATATTCATTGATTTTTGCCATTGAAAAACATCATGTTATTCATATACCAGAAATGTTTGAAGCTACTGACTGAATGAAAGGAGCTGGCATCTCACTCTCTTTGAATCTTCTTTATCATGCTAAGAGGAGCAGGAAAAAGCAAAAAATTTCAGAATTGCACCTTCAATGCGGAGAAATTACTGTTTGTGCATTTACAATATTCATTGATTTTTGCCATTGAAAAACGTCCAGAAATGATTGAAGCTACTGACTGAATGAAAGGAGCTGGCATCTCACTCTCTTTGAATCTTCTTTATCATGCTAAGAGGAGCAGGAAAAAGCAAAAAATTTCAGAATTGCACCTTGCAATGCGGAGAAATTACTGTTTGTGCATTTACAATATTCATTGATTTTTGCCATTGAAAAACATCATGTTATTCATATACCAGAAATGTTTGAAGCTACTGACTGAATGAAAGGAGCTGGCATCTCACTCTCTTTGAATCTTCTTTATCATACTAAGAGGAGCAGGAAAAAGCAAAAAATTTCAGAATTGCACCTTGCAATGCGGAGAAATTACTGTTTGTGCATTTACAATATTCATTTATTTTTGCCTTTGAAAAACGTCCAGAAATGATTGAAGCTACTGACTGAATGAAAGGAGCTGGCATCTCACTCTCTTTGAATCTTCTTTATCATGCTAAGAGGAGCAGGAAAAAGCAAAAAATTTCAGAATTGCACCTTGCAATGCGGAGAAATTACTGTTTGTGCATTTACAATATTCATTGATTTTTGCCATTGAAAAACATCATGTTATTCATATACCAGAAATGTTTGAAGCTACTGACTGAATGAAAGGAGCTGGCATCTCACTCTCTTTGAATCTTCTTTATCATACTAAGAGGAGCAGGAAAAAGCAAAAAATTTCAGAATTGCACCTTGCAATGCGGAGAAATTACTGTTTGTGCATTTACAATATTCATTGATTTTTGCCATTGAAAAACGTCCAGAAATGATTGAAGCTACTGACTGAATGAAAGGAGCTGGCATCTCACTCTCTTTGAATCTTCTTTATCATGCTAAGAGGAGCAGGAAAAAGCAAAAAATTTCAGAATTGCACCTTGCAATGCGGAGAAATTACTGTTTGTGCATTTACAATATTCATTGATTTTTGCCATTGAAAAACGTCCAGAAATGATTGAAGCTACTGACTGAATGAAAGGAGCTGGCATCTCACTCTCTTTGAATCTTCTTTATCATGCTAAGAGGAGCAGGAAAAAGCAAAAAATTTCAGAATTGCACCTTGCAATGCGGAGAAATTACTGTTTGTGCATTTACAATATTCATTGATTTTTGCCGCCATTGAAAAACATCATGTTATTCATATACCAGAAATGTTTGAAGCTACTGACTGAATGAAAGGAGCTGGCATCTCACTCTCTTTGAATCTTCTTTATCATGCTAAGAGGAGCAGGAAAAAGCAAAAAATTTCAGAATTGCACCTTGCAATGCGAAGAAATTACTGTTTGTGCATTTACAATATTCATTGATTTTTGCCATTGAAAAACATCATGTTATTCATATACCAGAAATGTTTGATGCTACTGACTGAATGAAAGTAGCTGGCATCTCACTCTCTTTGAATCTTCTTTATCATGCTAAGAGGAGCAGGAAAAAGCAAAAAATTTCAGAATTGCACCTTGCAATGCGGAGAAATTACTGTTTGTGCATTTACAATATTCATTGATTTTTGCCTTTGAAAAACGTCCAGAAATGATTGAAGCTACTGACTGAATGAAAGGAGCTGGCATCTCACTCTCTTTGAATCTTCTTTATCATGCTAAGAGGAGCAGGAAAAAGCAAAAAATTTCAGAATTGCACCTTGCAATGCGGAGAAATTACTGTTTGTGCATTTACAATATTCATTGATTTTTGCCATTGAAAAACATCCAGAAATGATTGAAGCTACTGACTGAATGAAAGGAGCTGGCATCTCACTCTCTTTGAATCTTCTTTATCATGCTAAGAGGAGCAGGAAAAAGCAAAAAATTTCAGAATTGCACCTTGCAATGCGGAGAAATTACTGTTTGTGCATTTACAATATTCATTGATTTTTGCCATTGAAAAACGTCCAGAAATGATTGAAGCTACTGACTGAATGAAAGGAGCTGGCATCTCACTCTCTTTGAATCTTCTTTATCATGCTAAGAGGAGCAGGAAAAAGCAAAAAATTTCAGAATTGCACCTTGCAATGCGGAGAAATTACTGTTTGTGCATTTACAATATTCATTGATTTTTGCCATTGAAAAACATCATGTTATTCATATACCAGAAATGTTTGAAGCTACTGACTGAATGAAAGGAGCTGGCATCTCACTCTCTTTGAATCTTCTTTATCATACTAAGAGGAGCAGGAAAAAGCAAAAAATTTCAGAATTGCACCTTGCAATGCGGAGAAATTACTGTTTGTGCATTTACAATATTCATTGATTTTTGCCATTGAAAAACGTCCAGAAATGATTGAAGCTACTGACTGAATGAAAGGAGCTGGCATCTCACTCTCTTTGAATCTTCTTTATCATGCTAAGAGGAGCAGGAAAAAGCAAAAAATTTCAGAATTGCACCTTGCAATGCGGAGAAATTACTGTTTGTGCATTTACAATATTCATTGATTTTTGCCATTGAAAAACGTCCAGAAATGATTGAAGCTACTGACTGAATGAAAGGAGCTGGCATCTCACTCTCTTTGAATCTTCTTTATCATGCTAAGAGGAGCAGGAAAAAGCAAAAAATTTCAGAATTGCACCTTGCAATGCGGAGAAATTACTGTTTGTGCATTTACAATATTCATTGATTTTTGCCGCCATTGAAAAACATCATGTTATTCATATACCAGAAATGTTTGAAGCTACTGACTGAATGAAAGGAGCTGGCATCTCACTCTCTTTGAATCTTCTTTATCATGCTAAGAGGAGCAGGAAAAAGCAAAAAATTTCAGAATTGCACCTTGCAATGCGAAGAAATTACTGTTTGTGCATTTACAATATTCATTGATTTTTGCCATTGAAAAACATCATGTTATTCATATACCAGAAATGTTTGATGCTACTGACTGAATGAAAGTAGCTGGCATCTCACTCTCTTTGAATCTTCTTTATCATGCTAAGAGGAGCAGGAAAAAGCAAAAAATTTCAGAATTGCACCTTGCAATGCGGAGAAATTACTGTTTGTGCATTTACAATATTCATTGATTTTTGCCTTTGAAAAACGTCCAGAAATGATTGAAGCTACTGACTGAATGAAAGGAGCTGGCATCTCACTCTCTTTGAATCTTCTTTATCATGCTAAGAGGAGCAGGAAAAAGCAAAAAATTTCAGAATTGCACCTTGCAATGCGGAGAAATTACTGTTTGTGCATTTACAATATTCATTGATTTTTGCCATTGAAAAACATCCAGAAATGATTGAAGCTACTGACTGAATGAAAGGAGCTGGCATCTCACTCTCTTTGAATCTTCTTTATCATGCTAAGAGGAGCAGGAAAAAGCAAAAAATTTCAGAATTGCACCTTGCAATGCGGAGAAATTACTGTTTGTGCATTTACAATATTCATTGATTTTTGCCATTGAAAAACGTCCAGAAATGATTGAAGCTACTGACTGAATGAAAGGAGCTGGCATCTCAGTCTCTTTGAATCTTCTTTATCATGCTAAGAGGAGCAGGAAAAAGCAAAAAATTTCAGAATTGCACCTTGCAATGCGGAGAAATTACTGTTTGTGCATCTACAATATTCATTGATTTTTGCAGTTGAAAAACGTCCAGAAATGATTGAAGCTACTGACTGAATGAAAGGAGCTGGCATCTCACTCTCTTTGAGTCTTCTTTACCATGCTAAGAGGAGCAGGAAAAAGCAAAAAATTTCAGAATTGCACCTTGCAATGCGGAGAAATTACTGTTTGTGCATTTACAATATTCATTGATTTTTGCCATTGAAAAACGTCCAGAAATGATTGAAGCTACTGACTGAATGAAAGGAGCTGGCATCTCACTCTCTTTGAATCTTCTTTATCATGCTAAGAGGAGCAGGAAAAAGCAAAAAATTTCAGAATTGCACCTTGCAATGCGGAGAAATTACTGTTTGTGCATTTACAATATTCATTGATTTTTGCCATTGAAAAACATCATGTTATTCATATACCAGAAATGATTGAAGCTACTGACTGAATGAAAGGAGCTGGCATCTCACTCTCTTTGAATCTTCTTTATCATGCTAAGAGGAGCAGGAAAAAGCAAAAAATTTCAGAATTGCACCTTGCAATGCGGAGAAATTACTGTTTGTGCATTTACAATATTCATTGATTTTTGCCATTGAAAAACGTCCAGAAATGATTGAAGCTACTGACTGAATGAAAGGAGCTGGCATCTCACTCTCTTTGAATCTTCTTTATCATGCTAAGAGGAGCAGGAAAAAGCAAAACATTTCAGAATTGCACCTTGCAATGCGGAGAAATTAATGTTTGTGCATTTACAATATTCATTGATTTTTGCCATTGAAAAACGTCCAGAAATGATTGAAGCTACTGACTGAATGAAAGGAGCTCTCATCTCACTCTCTTTGAATCTTCTTTATCATGCTAAGAGGAGCAGGAAAAAGCAAAAAATTTCAGAATTGCACCTTGCAATGCGGAGAAATTACTGTTTGTGCATTTACAATATTCATTGATTTTTGCCATTGAAAAACATCATGTTATTCATATACCAGAAATGTTTGAAGCTACTGACTGAATGAAAGGAGCTGGCATCTCACTCTCTTTGAATCTTCTTTATCATGCTAAGAGGAGCAGGAAAAAGCAAAAAATTTCAGAATTGCACCTTGCAATGCGGAGAAATTACTGTTTGTGCATTTACAATATTCATTGATTTTTGCCATTGAAAAACGTCCAGAAATGATTGAAGCTACTGACTGAATGAAAGGAGCTGGCATCTCACTCTCTTTGAATCTTCTTTATCATGCTAAGAGGAGCAGGAAAAAGCAAAACATTTCAGAATTGCACCTTGCAATGCGGAGAAATTACTGTTTGTGCATTTACAATATTCATTGATTTTTGCCATTGAAAAACGTCCAGAAATGATTGAAGCTACTGACTGAATGAAAGGAGCTCTCATCTCACTCTCTTTGAATCTTCTTTATCATGCTAAGAGGAGCAGGAAAAAGCAAAAAATTTCAGAATTGCACCTTGCAATGCGGAGAAATTACTGTTTGTGCATTTACAATATTCATTGATTTTTGCCATTGAAAAACATCATGTTATTCATATACCAGAAATGTTTGAAGCTACTGACTGAATGAAAGGAGCTGGCATCTCACTCTCTTTGAATCTTCTTTATCATGCTAAGAGGAGCAGGAAAAAGCAAAAAATTTCAGAATTGCACCTTCAATGCGGAGAAATTACTGTTTGTGCATTTACAATATTCATTGATTTTTGCCATTGAAAAACGTCCAGAAATGATTGAAGCTACTGACTGAATGAAAGGAGCTGGCATCTCACTCTCTTTGAATCTTCTTTATCATGCTAAGAGGAGCAGGAAAAAGCAAAAAATTTCAGAATTGCACCTTGCAATGCGGAGAAATTACTGTTTGTGCATTTACAATATTCATTGATTTTTGCCATTGAAAAACGTCCAGAAATGATTGAAGCTACTGACTGAATGAAAGGAGCTGGCATCTCACTCTCTTTGAATCTTCTTTATCATGCTAAGAGGAGCAGGAAAAAGCAAAAAATTTCAGAATTGCACCTTGCAATGCGGAGAAATTACTGTTTGTGCATTTACAATATTCATTGATTTTTGCCATTGAAAAACATCATGTTATTCATATACCAGAAATGTTTGAAGCTACTGACTGAATGAAAGGAGCTGGCATCTCACTCTCTTTGAATCTTCTTTATCATGCTAAGAGGAGCAGGAAAAAGCAAAAAATTTCAGAATTGCACCTTGCAATGCGAAGAAATTACTGTTTGTGCATTTACAATATTCATTGATTTTTGCCATTGAAAAACATCATGTTATTCATATACCAGAAATGTTTGAAGCTACTTACTGAATGAAAGGAGCTGGCATCTCACTCTCTTTGAATCTTCTTTATCATGCTAAGAGGAGCAGGAAAAAGCAAAAAATTTCAGAATTGCACCTTGCAATGCGGAGAAATTACTGTTTGTGCATTTACAATATTCATTGATTTTTGCCATTGAAAAACGTCCAGAAATGATTGAAGCTACTGACTGAATGAAAGGAGCTGGCATCTCACTCTCTTTGAATCTTCTTTATCATGCTAAGAGGAGCAGGAAAAAGCAAAAAAATTCAGAATTGCACCTTGCAATGCGGAGAAATTACTGTTTGTGCATTTACAATATTCATTGATTTTTGCCATTGAAAAACATCATGTTATTCATATACCAGAAATGATTGAAGCTACTGACTGAATGAAAGGAGCTGGCATCTCACGCTCTTTGAATCTTCTTTTTCATGCTAAGAGGAGCAGGAAAAAGCAAAACATTTCAGAATTGCACCTTGCAATGCGGAGAAATTACTGTTTGTGCATTTACAATATTCATTGATTTTTGCCATTGAAAAACATCATGTTATTCATATACCAGAACTGTTTGAAGCTACTGACTGAATGAAAGGAGCTGGCATCTCACTCTATTTGAATCTTCTTTATCATGCTAAGAGGAGCAGGAAAAAGCAAAAAATTTCAGAATTGCACCTTGCAATGCGGAGAAATTACTGTTTGTGCATTTACAATATTCATTGATTTTTGCCATTGAAAAATGTCCAGAAATGATTGAAGCTACTGACTGAAAGGAGCTGGCATCTCACTCTCTTTGAATCTTCTTTATCATGCTAAGAGGAGCAGGAAAAAGCAAAAAATTTCAGAATTGCACCTTGCAATGCGGAGAAATTACTGTTTGTGCATTTACAATATTCATTGATTTTTGCCATTGAAAAACGTCCAGAAATGATTGAAGCTACTGACTGAATGAAAGGAGCTGGCATCTCACTCTCTTTGAATCTTCTTTATCATGCTAAGAGGAGCAGGAAAAAGCAAAAAAATTCAGAATTGCACCTTGCAATGCGGAGAAATTACTGTTTGTGCATTTACAATATTCATTGATTTTTGCCATTGAAAAACATCATGTTATTCATATACCAGAAATGATTGAAGCTACTGACTGAATGAAAGGAGCTGGCATCTCACGCTCTTTGAATCTTCTTTTTCATGCTAAGAGGAGCAGGAAAAAGCAAAACATTTCAGAATTGCACCTTGCAATGCGGAGAAATTACTGTTTGTGCATTTACAATATTCATTGATTTTTGCCATTGAAAAACGTCCAGAAATGATTGAAGCTACTGACTGAATGAAAGGAGCTGGCATCTCACTCTCTTTGAATCTTCTTTATCATGCTAAGAGGAGCAGGAAAAAGCAAAAAATTTCAGAATTGCACCTTGCAATGCGGAGAAATTACTGCTTGTGCATTTACAATATTCATTGATTTTTGCCATTGAAAAACGTCCAGAAATGATTAAAGCTACTGACTGAATGAAAGGAGCTGGCATCTCACTCTCTTTGAATCTTCTTTATCATGCTAAGAGGAGCAGGAAAAAGCAAAAAATTTCAGAATTGCACCTTGCAATGCGGAGAAATTACTGTTTGTGCATTTACAATATTCATTGATTTTTGCCATTGAAAAACGTCCAGAAATGATTGAAGCTACTGACTGAATGAAAGGAGCTCTCATCTCACTCTCTTTGAATCTTCTTTATCATGCTAAGAGGAGCAGGAAAAAGCAAAAAATTTCAGAATTGCACCTTGCAATGCGGAGAAATTACTGTTTGTGCATTTACAATATTCATTGATTTTTGCCATTGAAAAACATCATGTTATTCATATACCAGAAATGTTTGAAGCTACTGACTGAATGAAAGGAGCTGGCATCTCACTCTCTTTGAATCTTCTTTATCATGCTAAGAGGAGCAGGAAAAAGCAAAAAATTTCAGAATTGCACCTTCAATGCGGAGAAATTACTGTTTGTGCATTTACAATATTCATTGATTTTTGCCATTGAAAAACGTCCAGAAATGATTGAAGCTACTGACTGAATGAAAGGAGCTGGCATCTCACTCTCTTTGAATCTTCTTTATCATGCTAAGAGGAGCAGGAAAAAGCAAAAAATTTCAGAATTGCACCTTGCAATGCGGAGAAATTACTGTTTGTGCATTTACAATATTCATTAATTTTTGCCATTGAAAAACATCATGTTATTCATATACCAGAAATGATTGAAGCTACTGACTGAATGAAAGGAGCTGGCATCTCACTCTCTTTGAATCTTCTTTATCATGCTAAGAGGAGCAGGAAAAAGCAAAAAATTTCAGAATTGCACCTTGCAATGCGGAGAAATTACTGTTTGTGCATTTACAATATTCATAGATTTTTGCCATTGAAAAACATCATGTTATTCATATACCAGAAATGTTTGAAGCTACTGACTGAATGAAAGGAGCTGGCATCTCACTCTCTTTGAATCTTCTTTATCATACTAAGAGGAGCAGGAAAAAGCAAAAAATTTCAGAATTGCACCTTGCAATGCGGAGAAATTACTGTTTGTGCATTTACAATATTCATTGATTTTTGCCATTGAAAAACGTCCAGAAATGATTGAAGCTACTGACTGAATGAAAGGAGCTGGCATCTCACTCTCTTTGAATCTTCTTTATCATGCTAAGAGGAGCAGGAAAAAGCAAAAAATTTCAGAATTGCACCTTGCAATGCGGAGAAATTACTGTTTGTGCATTTACAATATTCATTAATTTTTGCCATTGAAAAACATCATGTTATTCATATACCAGAAATGTTTGAAGCTACTGACTGAATGAAAGGAGCTGGCATCTCACTCTCTTTGAATCTTCTTTATCATACTAAGAGGAGCAGGAAAAAGCAAAAAATTTCAGAATTGCACCTTGCAATGCGGAGAAATTACTGTTTGTGCATTTACAATATTCATTGATTTTTGCCATTGAAAAACGTCCAGAAATGATTGAAGCTACTGACTGAATGAAAGGAGCTGGCATCTCACTCTCTTTGAATCTTCTTTATCATGCTAAGAGGAGCAGGAAAAAGCAAAAAATTTCAGAATTGCACCTTGCAATGCGGAGAAATTACTGTTTGTGCATTTACAATATTCATTGATTTTTGCCATTGAAAAACGTCCAGAAATGATTGAAGCTACTGACTGAATGAAAGGAGCTGGCATCTCACTCTCTTTGAATCTTCTTTATCATGCTAAGAGGAGCAGGAAAAAGCAAAAAATTTCAGAATTGCACCTTGCAATGCGGAGAAATTACTGTTTGTGCATTTACAATATTCATTGATTTTTGCCGCCAATGAAAAACATCATGTTATTCATATACCAGAAATGTTTGAAGCTACTGACTGAATGAAAGGAGCTGGCATCTCACTCTCTTTGAATCTTCTTTATCATGCTAAGAGGAGCAGGAAAAAGCAAAAAATTTCAGAATTGCACCTTGCAATGCGAAGAAATTACTGTTTGTGCATTTACAATATTCATTGATTTTTGCCATTGAAAAACATCATGTTATTCATATACCAGAAATGTTTGATGCTACTGACTGAATGAAAGGAGCTGGCATCTCACTCTCTTTGAATCTTCTTTATCATGCTAAGAGGAGCAGGAAAAAGCAAAAAATTTCAGAATTGCACCTTGCAATGCGGAGAAATTACTGTTTGTGCATTTACAATATTCATTGATTTTTGCCATTGAAAAACATCCAGAAATGATTGAAGCTACTGACTGAATGAAAGGAGCTGGCATCTCACTCTCTTTGAATCTTCTTTATCATGCTAAGAGGAGCAGGAAAAAGCAAAAAATTTCAGAATTGCACCTTGCAATGCGGAGAAATTACTGTTTGTGCATTTACAATATTCATTGATTTTTGCCATTGAAAAACGTCCAGAAATGATTGAAGCTACTGACTGAATGAAAGGAGCTGGCATCTCAGTCTCTTTGAATCTTCTTTATCATGCTAAGAGGAGCAGGAAAAAGCAAAAAATTTCAGAATTGCACCTTGCAATGCGGAGAAATTACTGTTTGTGCATCTACAATATTCATTGATTTTTGCCGTTGAAAAACGTCCAGAAATGATTGAAGCTACTGACTGAATGAAAGGAGCTGGCATCTCACTCTCTTTGAGTCTTCTTTACCATGCTAAGAGGAGCAGGAAAAAGCAAAAAATTTCAGAATTGCACCTTGCAATGCGGAGAAATTACTGTTTGTGCATTTACAATATTCATTGATTTTTGCCATTGAAAAACGTCCAGAAATGATTGAAGCTACTGACTGAATGAAAGGAGCTGGCATCTCACTCTCTTTGAATCTTCTTTATCATGCTAAGAGGAGCAGGAAAAAGCAAAAAATTTCAGAATTGCACCTTGCAATGCGGAGAAATTACTGTTTGTGCATTTACAATATTCATTGATTTTTGCCATTGAAAAACATCATGTTATTCATATACCAGAAATGATTGAAGCTACTGACTGAATGAAAGGAGCTGGCATCTCACTCTCTTTGAATCTTCTTTATCATGCTAAGAGGAGCAGGAAAAAGCAAAAAATTTCAGAATTGCACCTTGCAATGCGGAGAAATTACTGTTTGTGCATTTACAATATTCATTGATTTTTGCCATTGAAAAACGTCCAGAAATGATTGAAGCTACTGACTGAATGAAAGGAGCTGGCATCTCACTCTCTTTGAAACTTCTTTATCATGCTAAGAGGAGCAGGAAAAAGCAAAAAATTTCAGAATTGCACCTTGCAATGCGGAGAAATTACTGTTTGTGCATTTACAATATTCATTGATTTTTGCCATTGAAAAACGTCCAGAAATGATTGAAGCTACTGACTGAATGAAAGGAGCTCTCATCTCACTCTCTTTGAATCTTCTTTATCATGCTAAGAGGAGCAGGAAAAAGCAAAAAATTTCAGAATTGCACCTTGCAATGCGGAGAAATTACTGTTTGTGCATTTACAATATTCATTCATTTTTGCCATTGAAAAACATCATGTTATTCATATACCAGAAATGTTTGAAGCTACTGACTGAATGAAAGGAGCTGGCATCTCACTCTCTTTGAATCTTCTTTATCATGCTAAGAGGAGCAGGAAAAAGCAAAAAATTTCAGAATTGCACCTTGCAATGCGGAGAAATTACTGTTTGTGCATTTACAATATTCATTAATTTTTGCCATTGAAAAACATCATGTTATTCATATACCAGAAATGATTGAAGCTACTGACTGAATGAAAGGAGCTGGCATCTCACTCTCTTTGAATCTTCTTTATCATGCTAAGAGGAGCAGGAAAAAGCAAAAAATTTCAGAATTGCACCTTGCAATGCGGAGAAATTACTGTTTGTGCATTTACAATATTCATTGATTTTTGCCATTGAAAAACATCATGTTATTCATATACCAGAAATGTTTGAAGCTACTGACTGAATGAAAGGAGCTGGCATCTCACTCTCTTTGAATCTTCTTTATCATACTAAGAGGAGCAGGAAAAAGCAAAAAATTTCAGAATTGCACCTTCAATGCGGAGAAATTACTGTTTGTGCATTTACAATATTCATTGATTTTTGCCATTAAAAAACGTCCAGAAATGATTGAAGCTACTGACTGAATGAAAGGAGCTGGCATCTCACTCTCTTTGAATCTTCTTTATCATGCTAAGAGGAGCAGGAAAAAGCAAAAAATTTCAGAATTGCACCTTCAATGCGGAGAAATTACTGTTTGTGCATTTACAATATTCATTGATTTTTGCCATTGAAAAACGTCCAGAAATGATTGAAGCTACTGACTGAATGAAAGGAGCTGGCATCTCACTCTCTTTGAATCTTCTTTATCATGCTAAGAGGAGCAGGAAAAAGCAAAAAATTTCAGAATTGCACCTTGCAATGCGGAGAAATTACTGTTTGTGCATTTACAATATTCATTAATTTTTGCCATTGAAAAACATCATGTTATTCATATACCAGAAATGATTGAAGCTACTGACTGAATGAAAGGAGCTGGCATCTCACTCTCTTTGAATCTTCTTTATCATGCTAAGAGGAGCAGGAAAAAGCAAAAAATTTCAGAATTGCACCTTCAATGCGGAGAAATTACTGTTTGTGCATTTACAATATTCATTGATTTTTGCCATTGAAAAACGTCCAGAAATGATTGAAGCTACTGACTGAATGAAAGGAGCTGGCATCTCACTCTCTTTGAATCTTCTTTATCATGCTAAGAGGAGCAGGAAAAAGCAAAAAATTTCAGAATTGCACCTTGCAATGCGGAGAAATTACTGTTTGTGCATTTACAATATTCATTAATTTTTGCCATTGAAAAACATCATGTTATTCATATACCAGAAATGATTGAAGCTACTGACTGAATGAAAGGAGCTGGCATCTCACTCTCTTTGAATCTTCTTTATCATGCTAAGAGGAGCAGGAAAAAGCAAAAAATTTCAGAATTGCACCTTGCAATGCGGAGAAATTACTGTTTGTGCATTTACAATATTCATTGATTTTTGCCATTGAAAAACACCATGTTATTCATATACCAGAAATGTTTGAAGCTACTGACTGAATGAAAGGAGCTGGCATCTCACTCTCTTTGAATCTTCTTTATCATACTAAGAGGAGCAGGAAAAAGCAAAAAATTTCAGAATTGCACCTTGCAATGCGGAGAAATTACTGTTTGTGCATTTACAATATTCATTTATTTTTGCCTTTGAAAAACGTCCAGAAATGATTGAAGCTACTGACTGAATGAAAGGAGCTGGCATCTCACTCTCTTTGAATCTTCTTTATCATGCTAAGAGGAGCAGGAAAAAGCAAAAAATTTCAGAATTGCACCTTGCAATGCGGAGAAATTACTGTTTGTGCATTTACAATATTCATTGATTTTTGCCATTGAAAAACATCATGTTATTCATATACCAGAAATGTTTGAAGCTACTGACTGAATGAAAGGAGCTGGCATCTCACTCTCTTTGAATCTTCTTTATCATACTAAGAGGAGCAGGAAAAAGCAAAAAATTTCAGAATTGCACCTTCAATGCGGAGAAATTACTGTTTGTGCATTTACAATATTCATTGATTTTTGCCATTGAAAAACGTCCAGAAATGATTGAAGCTACTGACTGAATGAAAGGAGCTGGCATCTCACTCTCTTTGAATCTTCTTTATCATGCTAAGAGGAGCAGGAAAAAGCAAAAAATTTCAGAATTGCACCTTGCAATGCGGAGAAATTACTGTTTGTGCATTTACAATATTCATTAATTTTTGCCATTGAAAAACATCATGTTATTCATATACCAGAAATGATTGAAGCTACTGACTGAATGAAAGGAGCTGGCATCTCACTCTCTTTGAATCTTCTTTATCATGCTAAGAGGAGCAGGAAAAAGCAAAAAATTTCAGAATTGCTCCTTGCAATGCGGAGAAATTACTGTTTGTGCATTTACAATATTCATTGATTTTTGCCATTGAAAAACATCATGTTATTCATATACCAGAAATGTTTGAAGCTACTGACTGAATGAAAGGAGCTGGCATCTCACTCTCTTTGAATCTTCTTTATCATACTAAGAGGAGCAGGAAAAAGCAAAAAATTTCAGAATTGCACCTTGCAATGCGGAGAAATTACTGTTTGTGCATTTACAATATTCATTGATTTTTGCCATTGAAAAACGTCCAGAAATGATTGAAGCTACTGACTGAATGAAAGGAGCTGGCATCTCACTCTCTTTGAATCTTCTTTATCATGCTAAGAGGAGCAGGAAAAAGCAAAAAATTTCAGAATTGCACCTTGCAATGCGGAGAAATTACTGTTTGTGCATTTACAATATTCATTGATTTTTGCCATTGAAAAACGTCCAGAAATGATTGAAGCTACTGACTGAATGAAAGGAGCTGGCATCTCACTCTCTTTGAATCTTCTTTATCATGCTAAGAGGAGCAGGAAAAAGCAAAAAATTTCAGAATTGCACCTTGCAATGCGGAGAAATTACTGTTTGTGCATTTACAATATTCATTGATTTTTGCCGCCATTGAAAAACATCATGTTATTCATATACCAGAAATGTTTGAAGCTACTGACTGAATGAAAGGAGCTGGCATCTCACTCTCTTTGAATCTTCTTTATCATGCTAAGAGGAGCAGGAAAAAGCAAAAAATTTCAGAATTGCACCTTGCAATGCGAAGAAATTACTGTTTGTGCATTTACAATATTCATTGATTTTTGCCATTGAAAAACATCATGTTATTCATATACCAGAAATGTTTGATGCTACTGACTGAATGAAAGGAGCTGGCATCTCACTCTCTTTGAATCTTCTTTATCATGCTAAGAGGAGCAGGAAAAAGCAAAAAATTTCAGAATTGCACCTTGCAATGCGGAGAAATTACTGTTTGTGCATTTACAATATTCATTGATTTTTGCCATTGAAAAACGTCCAGAAATGATTGAAGCTACTGACTGAATGAAAGGAGCTGGCATCTCACTCTCTTTGAATCTTCTTTATCATGCTAAGAGGAGCAGGAAAAAGCAAAAAATTTCAGAATTGCACCTTGCAATGCGGAGAAATTACTGTTTGTGCATTTACAATATTCATTGATTTTTGCCATTGAAAAACATCCAGAAATGATTGAAGCTACTGACTGAATGAAAGGAGCTGGCATCTCACTCTCTTTGAATCTTCTTTATCATGCTAAGAGGAGCAGGAAAAAGCAAAAAATTTCAGAATTGCACCTTGCAATGCGGAGAAATTACTGTTTGTGCATTTACAATATTCATTGATTTTTGCCATTGAAAAACGTCCAGAAATGATTGAAGCTACTGACTGAATGAAAGGAGCTGGCATCTCAGTCTCTTTGAATCTTCTTTATCATGCTAAGAGGAGCAGGAAAAAGCAAAAAATTTCAGAATTGCACCTTGCAATGCGGAGAAATTACTGTTTGTGCATCTACAATATTCATTGATTTTTGCCGTTGAAAAACGTCCAGAAATGATTGAAGCTACTGACTGAATGAAAGGAGCTGGCATCTCACTCTCTTTGAGTCTTCTTTACCATGCTAAGAGGAGCAGGAAAAAGCAAAAAATTTCAGAATTGCACCTTGCAATGCGGAGAAATTACTGTTTGTGCATTTACAATATTCATTGATTTTTGCCATTGAAAAACGTCCAGAAATGATTGAAGCTACTGACTGAATGAAAGGAGCTGGCATCTCACTCTCTTTGAATCTTCTTTATCATGCTAAGAGGAGCAGGAAAAAGCAAAAAATTTCAGAATTGCACCTTGCAATGCGGAGAAATTACTGTTTGTGCATTTACAATATTCATTGATTTTTGCCATTGAAAAACATCATGTTATTCATATACCAGAAATGATTGAAGCTACTGACTGAATGAAAGGAGCTGGCATCTCACTCTCTTTGAATCTTCTTTATCATGCTAAGAGGAGCAGGAAAAAGCAAAAAATTTCAGAATTGCACCTTGCAATGCGGAGAAATTACTGTTTGTGCATTTACAATATTCATTGATTTTTGCCATTGAAAAACGTCCAGAAATGATTGAAGCTACTGACTGAATGAAAGGAGCTGGCATCTCACTCTCTTTGAATCTTCTTTATCATGCTAAGAGGAGCAGGAAAAAGCAAAAAATTTCAGAATTGCACCTTGCAATGCGGAGAAATTACTGTTTGTGCATTTACAATATTCATTGATTTTTGCCATTGAAAAACGTCCAGAAATGATTGAAGCTACTGACTGAATGAAAGGAGCTCTCATCTCACTCTCTTTGAATCTTCTTTATCATGCTAAGAGGAGCAGGAAAAAGCAAAAAATTTCAGAATTGCACCTTGCAATGCGGAGAAATTACTGTTTGTGCATTTACAATATTCATTGATTTTTGCCATTGAAAAACATCATGTTATTCATATACCAGAAATGTTTGAAGCTACTGACTGAATGAAAGGAGCTGGCATCTCACTCTCTTTGAATCTTCTTTATCATGCTAAGAGGAGCAGGAAAAAGCAAAAAATTTCAGAATTGCACCTTCAATGCGGAGAAATTACTGTTTGTGCATTTACAATATTCATTGATTTTTGCCATTGAAAAACGTCCAGAAATGATTGAAGCTACTGACTGAATGAAAGGAGCTGGCATCTCACTCTCTTTGAATCTTCTTTATCATGCTAAGAGGAGCAGGAAAAAGCAAAAAATTTCAGAATTGCACCTTGCAATGCGGAGAAATTACTGTTTGTGCATTTACAATATTCATTAATTTTTGCCATTGAAAAACATCATGTTATTCATATACCAGAAATGATTGAAGCTACTGACTGAATGAAAGGAGCTGGCATCTCACTCTCTTTGAATCTTCTTTATCATGCTAAGAGGAGCAGGAAAAAGCAAAAAATTTCAGAATTGCACCTTGCAATGCGGAGAAATTACTGTTTGTGCATTTACAATATTCATTGATTTTTGCCATTGAAAAACATCATGTTATTCATATACCAGAAATGTTTGAAGCTACTGACTGAATGAAAGGAGCTGGCATCTCACTCTCTTTGAATCTTCTTTATCATACTAAGAGGAGCAGGAAAAAGCAAAAAATTTCAGAATTGCACCTTGCAATGCGAAGAAATTACTGTTTGTGCATTTACAATATTCATTTATTTTTGCCTTTGAAAAACGTCCAGAAATGATTGAAGCTACTGACTGAATGAAAGGAGCTGGCATCTCACTCTCTTTGAATCTTCTTTATCATGCTAAGAGGAGCAGGAAAAAGCAAAAAATTTCAGAATTGCACCTTGCAATGCGGAGAAATTACTGTTTGTGCATTTACAATATTCATTGATTTTTGCCATTGAAAAACATCATGTTATTCATATACCAGAAATGTTTGAAGCTACTGACTGAATGAAAGGAGCTGGCATCTCACTCTCTTTGAATCTTCTTTATCATACTAAGAGGAGCAGGAAAAAGCAAAAAATTTCAGAATTGCACCTTGCAATGCGGAGAAATTACTGTTTGTGCATTTACAATATTCATTGATTTTTGCCATTGAAAAACGTCCAGAAATGATTGAAGCTACTGACTGAATGAAAGGAGCTGGCATCTCACTCTCTTTGAATCTTCTTTATCATGCTAAGAGGAGCAGGAAAAAGCAAAAAATTTCAGAATTGCACCTTGCAATGCGGAGAAATTACTGTTTGTGCATTTACAATATTCATTGATTTTTGCCATTGAAAAACGTCCAGAAATGATTGAAGCTACTGACTGAATGAAAGGAGCTGGCATCTCACTCTCTTTGAATCTTCTTTATCATGCTAAGAGGAGCAGGAAAAAGCAAAAAATTTCAGAATTGCACCTTGCAATGCGGAGAAATTACTGTTTGTGCATTTACAATATTCATTGATTTTTGCCGCCATTGAAAAACATCATGTTATTCATATACCAGAAATGTTTGAAGCTACTGACTGAATGAAAGGAGCTGGCATCTCACTCTCTTTGAATCTTCTTTATCATGCTAAGAGGAGCAGGAAAAAGCAAAAAATTTCAGAATTGCACCTTGCAATGCGAAGAAATTACTGTTTGTGCATTTACAATATTCATTGATTTTTGCCATTGAAAAACATCATGTTATTCATATACCAGAAATGTTTGATGCTACTGACTGAATGAAAGTAGCTGGCATCTCACTCTCTTTGAATCTTCTTTATCATGCTAAGAGGAGCAGGAAAAAGCAAAAAATTTCAGAATTGCACCTTGCAATGCGGAGAAATTACTGTTTGTGCATTTACAATATTCATTGATTTTTGCCTTTGAAAAACGTCCAGAAATGATTGAAGCTACTGACTGAATGAAAGGAGCTGGCATCTCACTCTCTTTGAATCTTCTTTATCATGCTAAGAGGAGCAGGAAAAAGCAAAAAATTTCAGAATTGCACCTTGCAATGCGGAGAAATTACTGTTTGTGCATTTACAATATTCATTGATTTTTGCCATTGAAAAACATCCAGAAATGATTGAAGCTACTGACTGAATGAAAGGAGCTGGCATCTCACTCTCTTTGAATCTTCTTTATCATGCTAAGAGGAGCAGGAAAAAGCAAAAAATTTCAGAATTGCACCTTGCAATGCGGAGAAATTACTGTTTGTGCATTTACAATATTCATTGATTTTTGCCATTGAAAAACGTCCAGAAATGATTGAAGCTACTGACTGAATGAAAGGAGCTGGCATCTCACTCTCTTTGAGTCTTCTTTACCATGCTAAGAGGAGCAGGAAAAAGCAAAAAATTTCAGAATTGCACCTTGCAATGCGGAGAAATTACTGTTTGTGCATTTACAATATTCATTGATTTTTGCCATTGAAAAACGTCCAGAAATGATTGAAGCTACTGACTGAATGAAAGGAGCTGGCATCTCACTCTCTTTGAATCTTCTTTATCATGCTAAGAGGAGCAGGAAAAAGCAAAAAATTTCAGAATTGCACCTTGCAATGCGGAGAAATTACTGTTTGTGCATTTACAATATTCATTGATTTTTGCCATTGAAAAACATCATGTTATTCATATACCAGAAATGATTGAAGCTACTGACTGAATGAAAGGAGCTGGCATCTCACTCTCTTTGAATCTTCTTTATCATGCTAAGAGGAGCAGGAAAAAGCAAAAAATTTCAGAATTGCACCTTGCAATGCGGAGAAATTACTGTTTGTGCATTTACAATATTCATTGATTTTTGCCATTGAAAAACGTCCAGAAATGATTGAAGCTACTGACTGAATGAAAGGAGCTGGCATCTCACTCTCTTTGAATCTTCTTTATCATGCTAAGAGGAGCAGGAAAAAGCAAAACATTTCAGAATTGCACCTTGCAATGCGGAGAAATTACTGTTTGTGCATTTACAATATTCATTGATTTTTGCCATTGAAAAACGTCCAGAAATGATTGAAGCTACTGACTGAATGAAAGGAGCTCTCATCTCACTCTCTTTGAATCTTCTTTATCATGCTAAGAGGAGCAGGAAAAAGCAAAAAATTTCAGAATTGCACCTTGCAATGCGGAGAAATTACTGTTTGTGCATTTACAATATTCATTGATTTTTGCCATTGAAAAACATCATGTTATTCATATACCAGAAATGTTTGAAGCTACTGACTGAATGAAAGGAGCTGGCATCTCACTCTCTTTGAATCTTCTTTATCATGCTAAGAGGAGCAGGAAAAAGCAAAAAATTTCAGAATTGCACCTTCAATGCGGAGAAATTACTGTTTGTGCATTTACAATATTCATTGATTTTTGCCATTGAAAAACGTCCAGAAATGATTGAAGCTACTGACTGAATGAAAGGAGCTGGCATCTCACTCTCTTTGAATCTTCTTTATCATGCTAAGAGGAGCAGGAAAAAGCAAAAAATTTCAGAATTGCACCTTGCAATGCGGAGAAATTACTGTTTGTGCATTTACAATATTCATTGATTTTTGCCATTGAAAAACGTCCAGAAATGATTGAAGCTACTGACTGAATGAAAGGAGCTGGCATCTCACTCTCTTTGAATCTTCTTTATCATGCTAAGAGGAGCAGGAAAAAGCAAAAAATTTCAGAATTGCACCTTGCAATGCGGAGAAATTACTGTTTGTGCATTTACAATATTCATTGATTTTTGCCATTGAAAAACATCATGTTATTCATATACCAGAAATGTTTGAAGCTACTGACTGAATGAAAGGAGCTGGCATCTCACTCTCTTTGAATCTTCTTTATCATGCTAAGAGGAGCAGGAAAAAGCAAAAAATTTCAGAATTGCACCTTGCAATGCGAAGAAATTACTGTTTGTGCATTTACAATATTCATTGATTTTTGCCATTGAAAAACATCATGTTATTCATATACCAGAAATGTTTGAAGCTACTGACTGAATGAAAGGAGCTGGCATCTCACTCTCTTTGAATCTTCTTTATCATGCTAAGAGGAGCAGGAAAAAGCAAAAAATTTCAGAATTGCACCTTGCAATGCGGAGAAATTACTGTTTGTGCATTTACAATATTCATTGATTTTTGCCATTGAAAAACGTCCAGAAATGATTGAAGCTACTGACTGAATGAAAGGAGCTGGCATCTCACTCTCTTTGAATCTTCTTTATCATGCTAAGAGGAGCAGGAAAAAGCAAAAAAATTCAGAATTGCACCTTGCAATGCGGAGAAATTACTGTTTGTGCATTTACAATATTCATTGATTTTTGCCATTGAAAAACATCATGTTATTCATATACCAGAAATGATTGAAGCTACTGACTGAATGAAAGGAGCTGGCATCTCACGCTCTTTGAATCTTCTTTTTCATGCTAAGAGGAGCAGGAAAAAGCAAAACATTTCAGAATTGCACCTTGCAATGCGGAGAAATTACTGTTTGTGCATTTACAATATTCATTGATTTTTGCCATTGAAAAACATCATGTTATTCATATACCAGAAATGTTTGAAGCTACTGACTGAATGAAAGGAGCTGGCATCTCACTCTATTTGAATCTTCTTTATCATGCTAAGAGGAGCAGGAAAAAGCAAAAAATTTCAGAATTGCACCTTGCAATGCGGAGAAATTACTGTTTGTGCATTTACAATATTCATTGATTTTTGCCATTGAAAAATGTCCAGAAATGATTGAAGCTACTGACTGAAAGGAGCTGGCATCTCACTCTCTTTGAATCTTCTTTATCATGCTAAGAGGAGCAGGAAAAAGCAAAAAATTTCAGAATTGCACCTTGCAATGCGGAGAAATTACTGTTTGTGCATTTACAATATTCATTGATTTTTGCCATTGAAAAACGTCCAGAAATGATTGAAGCTACTGACTGAATGAAAGGAGCTGGCATCTCACTCTCTTTGAATCTTCTTTATCATGCTAAGAGGAGCAGGAAAAAGCAAAAAAATTCAGAATTGCACCTTGCAATGCGGAGAAATTACTGTTTGTGCATTTACAATATTCATTGATTTTTGCCATTGAAAAACATCATGTTATTCATATACCAGAAATGATTGAAGCTACTGACTGAATGAAAGGAGCTGGCATCTCACGCTCTTTGAATCTTCTTTTTCATGCTAAGAGGAGCAGGAAAAAGCAAAACATTTCAGAATTGCACCTTGCAATGCGGAGAAATTACTGTTTGTGCATTTACAATATTCATTGATTTTTGCCATTGAAAAACGTCCAGAAATGATTGAAGCTACTGACTGAATGAAAGGAGCTGGCATCTCACTCTCTTTGAATCTTCTTTATCATGCTAAGAGGAGCAGGAAAAAGCAAAAAATTTCAGAATTGCACCTTGCAATGCGGAGAAATTACTGCTTGTGCATTTACAATATTCATTGATTTTTGCCATTGAAAAACGTCCAGAAATGATTAAAGCTACTGACTGAATGAAAGGAGCTGGCATCTCACTCTCTTTGAATCTTCTTTATCATGCTAAGAGGAGCAGGAAAAAGCAAAAAATTTCAGAATTGCACCTTGCAATGCGGAGAAATTACTGTTTGTGCATTTACAATATTCATTGATTTTTGCTATTGAAAAACGTCCAGAAATGATTGAAGCTACTGACTGAATGAAAGGAGCTGGCATCTCACTCTCTTTGAATCTTCTTTATCATGCTAAGAGGAGCAGGAAAAAGCAAAAAATTTCAGAATTGCACCTTGCAATGCGGAGAAATTACTGTTTGTGCATTTACAATATTCATTGATTTTTGCCGTTGAAAAACGTCCAGAAATGATTGAAGCTACTGACTGAATGAAAGGAGCTGGCATCTCATTCTCTTTGAATCTTCTTTATCATGCTAAGAGGAGCAGGAAAAAGCAAAAAATTTCAGAATTGCACCTTGCAATGCGGAGAAATTACTGTTTGTGCATTTACAATATTCATTGATTTTTGCCATTGAAAAACGTCCAGAAATGATTGAAGCTACTGACTGAATGAAAGGAGCTGGCATCTCACTCTCTTTGAATCTTCTTTATCATGCTAAGAGGAGCAGGAAAAAGCAAAAAATTTCAGAATTGCACCTTGCAATGCGGAGAAATTACTGTTTGTGCATTTACAATATTCATTGATTTTTGCCATTGAAAAACATCATGTTATTCATATTCCAGAAATGTTTGAAGCTACTGACTGAATGAAAGGAGCTGGCATCTCACTCTCTTTGAATCTTCTTTATCATGCTAAGAGGAGCAGGAAAAAGCAAAAAATTTCAGAATTGCACCTTGCAATGTGGAGAAATTACTGTTTGTGCATTTACAATATTCATTGATTTTTGCCATTGAAAAACGTCCAGAAATGATTGAAGCTACTGACTGAATTAAAGGAGCTGGCATCTCACTCTCTTTGAATCTTCTTTATCATGCTAAGAGGAGCAGGAAAAAGGAAAAAATTTCAGAATTGCACCTTGCAATGCGGAGAAATTACTGTTTGTGCATTTACAATATTCATTGATTTTTGCCATTGAAAAACATCATGTTATTCATATACCAGAAATGATTGAAGCTACTGACTGAATGAAAGGAGCTGGCATCTCACTCTCTTTGAATCTTCTTTATCATGCTAAGAGGAGCAGGAAAAAGCAAAAAATTTCAGAATTGCACCTTGCAATGCGGAGAAATTACTGTTTGTGCATTTACAATATTCATTGATTTTTGCCATTGAAAAACGTCCAGAAATGATTGAAGCTACTGACTGAATGAAAGGAGCTGGCATCTCACTCTCTTTGAATCTTCTTTATCATGCTAAGAGGAGCAGGAAAAAGCAAAAAATTTCAGAATTGCACCTTGCAATGCGGAGAAATTACTGTTTGTGCATTTCCAATATTCATTGATTTTTGCCATTGAAAAACATCATGTTATTCATATACCAGAAATGATTGAAGCTACTGACTGAATGAAAGGAGCTGGCATCTCACTCTCTTTGAATCTTCTTTATCATGCTAAGAGGAGCAGAAAAAAGCAAAAAATTTCAGAATTGCACCTTGCAATGCGGAGAAATTACTGTTTGTGCATTTACAATATTCATTGATTTTTGCCATTGAAAAACGTCCAGAAATGATTGAAGCTACTGACTGAATGAAAGGAGCTGGCATCTCACTCTCTTTGAATCTTCTTTATCATGCTAAGAGGAGCAGGAAAAAGCAAAAAATTTCAGAATTGCACCTTGCAATGCGGAGAAATTACTGTTTGTGCATTTACAATATTCATTGATTTTTGCCATTGAAAAACATCCAGAAATGATTGAAGCTACTGACTGAATGAAAGGAGCTGGCATCTCACTCTCTTTGAATCTTCTTTATCATGCTAAGAGGAGCAGGAAAAGGCAAAAAATTTCAGAATTGCACCTTGCAATGCGGAGAAATTACTGTTTGTGCATTTACAATATTCATTGATTTTTGCCATTGAAAAACATCATGTTATTCATATACCAGAAATGATTGAAGCTACTGACTGAATGAAAGGAGCTGGCATCTCACTCTCTTTGAATCTTCTTTATCATGCTAAGAGGAGCAGGAAAAAGCAAAAAATTTCAGAATTGCACCTTGCAATGCGGAGAAATTACTGTTTGTGCATTTACAATATTCATTTATTTTTGCCATTGAAAAACATCATGTTATTCATATACCAGAAATGATTGAAGCTACTGACTGAATGAAAGGAGCTGGCATCTCACTCTCTTTGAATCTTCTTTATCATGCTAAGAGGAGCAGGAAAAAGCAAAAAATTTCAGAATTGCACCTTGCAATGCGGAGAAATTACTGTTTGTGCATTTACAATATTCATTGATTTTTGCCATTGAAAAACGTCCAGAAATGATTGAAGCTACTGACTGAATGAAAGGAGCTGGCATCTCACTCTCTTTGAATCTTCTTTATCATGCTAAGAGGAGCAGGAAAAGGCAAAAAATTTCAGAATTGCACCTTGCAATGCGGAGAAATTACTGTTTGTGCATTTACAATATTCATTGATTTTTGCCATTGAAAAACATCATGTTATTCATATACCAGAAATGATTGGAGCTACTGACTGAATGAAAGGAGCTGGCATCTCACTCTCTTTGAATCTTCTTTATCATGCTAAGAGGAGCAGGAAAAAGCAAAAAATTTCAGAATTGCACCTTGCAATGCGGAGAAATTACTGTTTGTGCATTTACAATATTTATTTATTTTTGCCATTGAAAAACATCATGTTATTCATATACCAGAAATGATTGAAGCTACTGACTGAATGAAAGGAGCTGGCATCTCACTCTCTTTGAATCTTCTTTATCATGCTAAGAGGAGCAGGAAAAAGCAAAAAATTTCAGAATTGCACCTTGCAATGCGGAGAAATTACTGTTTGTGCATTTACAATATTCATTGATTTTTGCCATTGAAAAACATCCAGAAATGATTGAAGCTACTGACTGAATGAAAGGAGCTGGCATCTCACTCTCTTTGAATCTTCTTTATCATGCTAAGAGGAGCAGGAAAAAGCAAAAAATTTCAGAATTGCACCTTGCAATGCGGAGAAATTACTGTTTGTGCATTTACAATATTCATTGATTTTTGCCATTGAAAAACATCCAGAAATGATTGAAGCTACTGACTGAATGAAAGGAGCTGGCATCTCACTCTCTTTGAATCTTCTTTATCATGCTAAGAGGAGCAGGAAAAGGCAAAAAATTTCAGAATTGCACCTTGCAATGCGGAGAAATTACTGTTTGTGCATTTACAATATTCATTGATTTTTGCCATTGAAAAACATCATGTTATTCATATACCAGAAATGATTGAAGCTACTGACTGAATGAAAGGAGCTGGCATCTCACTCTCTTTGAATCTTCTTTATCATGCTAAGAGGAGCAGGAAAAAGCAAAAAATTTCAGAATTGCACCTTGCAATGCGGAGAAATTACTGTTTGTGCATTTACAATATTCATTTATTTTTGCCATTGAAAAACATCATGTTATTCATATACCAGAAATGATTGAAGCTACTGACTGAATTAAAGGAGCTGGCATCTCACTCTCTTTGAATCTTCTTTATCATGCTAAGAGGAGCAGGAAAAAGCAAAAAATTTCAGAATTGCTCCTTGCAATGCGGAGAAATTACTGTTTGTGCATTTACAATATTCATTGATTTTTGCCATTGAAAAACGTCCAGAAATGATTGAAGCTACTGACTGAATGAAAGGAGCTGGCATCTCACTCTCTTTGAATCTTCTTTATCATGCTAAGAGGAGCAGGAAAAGGCAAAAAATTTCAGAATTGCACCTTGCAATGCGGAGAAATTACTGTTTGTGCATTTACAATATTCATTGATTTTTGCCATTGAAAAACATCATTTTATTCATATACCAGAAATGATTGGAGCTACTGACTGAATGAAAGGAGCTGGCATCTCACTCTCTTTGAATCTTCTTTATCATGCTAAGAGGAGCAGGAAAAAGCAAAAAATTTCAGAATTGCACCTTGCAATGCGGAGAAATTACTGTTTGTGCATTTACAATATTCATTTATTTTTGCCATTGAAAAACATCATGTTATTCATATACCAGAAATGATTGAAGCTACTGACTGAATGAAAGGAGCTGGCATCTCACTCTCTTTGAATCTTCTTTATCATGCTAAGAGGAGCAGGAAAAAGCAAAAAATTTCAGAATTGCACCTTGCAATGCGGAGAAATTACTGTTTGTGCATTTACAATATTCATTGATTTTTGCCATTGAAAAACGTCCAGAAATGATTGAAGCTACTGACTGAATGAAAGGAGCTGGCATCTCACTCTCTTTGAATCTTCTTTATCATGCTAAGAGGAGCAGGAAAAAGCAAAAAATTTCAGAATTGCACCTTGCAATGCGGAGAAATTACTGTTTGTGCATTTACAATATTCATTGATTTTTGCCATTGAAAAACATCATGTTATTCATATACCAGAAATGATTGAAGCTACTGACTGAATGAAAGGAGCTGGCATCTCACTCTCTTTGAATCTTCTTTATCATGCTAAGAGGAGCAGGAAAAAGCAAAAAATTTCAGAATTGCACCTTGCAATGCGGAGAAATTACTGTTTGTGCATTTACAATATTCATTGATTTTTGCCATTGAAAAACGTCCAGAAATGATTGAAGCTACTGACTGAATGAAAGGAGCTGGCATCTCACTCTCTTTGAATCTTCTTTATCATGCTAAGAGGAGCAGGAAAAAGCAAAAAATTTCAGAATTGCACCTTGCAATGCGGAGAAATTACTGTTTGTGCATTTCCAATATTCATTGATTTTTGCCATTGAAAAACATCATGTTATTCATATACCAGAAATGATTGAAGCTACTGACTGAATGAAAGGAGCTGGCATCTCACTCTCTTTGAATCTTCTTTATCATGCTAAGAGGAGCAGAAAAAAGCAAAAAATTTCAGAATTGCACCTTGCAATGCGGAGAAATTACTGTTTGTGCATTTACAATATTCATTGATTTTTGCCATTGAAAAACGTCCAGAAATGATTGAAGCTACTGACTGAATGAAAGGAGCTGGCATCTCACTCTCTTTGAATCTTCTTTATCATGCTAAGAGGAGCAGAAAAAAGCAAAAAATTTCAGAATTGCACCTTGCAATGCGGAGAAATTACTGTTTGTGCATTTACAATATTCATTGATTTTTGCCATTGAAAAACGTCCAGAAATGATTGAAGCTACTGACTGAATGAAAGGAGCTGGCATCTCACTCTCTTTGAATCTTCTTTATCATGCTAAGAGGAGCAGGAAAAAGCAAAAAATTTCAGAATTGCACCTTGCAATGCGGAGAAATTACTGTTTGTGCATTTACAATATTCATTGATTTTTGCCATTGAAAAACATCCAGAAATGATTGAAGCTACTGACTGAATGAAAGGAGCTGGCATCTCACTCTCTTTGAATCTTCTTTATCATGCTAAGAGGAGCAGGAAAAAGCAAAAAATTTCAGAATTGCACCTTGCAATGCGGAGAAATTACTGTTTGTGCATTTACAATATTCATTTATTTTTGCCATTGAAAAACATCATGTTATTCATATACCAGAAATGATTGAAGCTACTGACTGAATGAAAGGAGCTGGCATCTCACTCTCTTTGAATCTTCTTTATCATGCTAAGAGGAGCAGGAAAAAGCAAAAAATTTCAGAATTGCACCTTGCAATGCGGAGAAATTACTGTTTGTGCATTTACAATATTCATTGATTTTTGCCATTGAAAAACGTCCAGAAATGATTGAAGCTACTGACTGAATGAAAGGAGCTGGCATCTCACTCTCTTTGAATCTTCTTTATCATGCTAAGAGGAGCAGGAAAAGGCAAAAAATTTCAGAATTGCACCTTGCAATGCGGAGAAATTACTGTTTGTGCATTTACAATATTCATTGATTTTTGCCATTGAAAAACATCATGTTATTCATATACCAGAAATGATTGGAGCTACTGACTGAATGAAAGGAGCTGGCATCTCACTCTCTTTGAATCTTCTTTATCATGCTAAGAGGAGCAGGAAAAAGCAAAAAATTTCAGAATTGCACCTTGCAATGCGGAGAAATTACTGTTTGTGCATTTACAATATTCATTGATTTTTGCCATTGAAAAACATCATGTTATTCATATACCAGAAATGTTTGAAGCTACTGACTGAATGAAAGGAGCTGGCATCTCACTCTCTTTGAATCTTCTTTATCATGCTAAGAGGAGCAGGAAAAAGCAAAAAATTTCAGAATTGCACCTTGCAATGCGGAGAAATTACTGTTTGTGCATTTACAATATTCATTGATTTTTGCCATTGAAAAACGTCCCAGAAATGATTGAAGCTACTGACTGAATGAAAGGAGCTGGCATCTCACTCTCTTTGAATCTTCTTTATCATGCTAAGAGGAGCAGGAAAAGGCAAAAAATTTCAGAATTGCACCTTGCAATGCGGAGAAATTACTGTTTGTGCATTTACAATATTCATTGATTTTTGCCATTGAAAAACATCATGTTATTCATATACCAGAAATGATTGAAGCTACTGACTGAATGAAAGGAGCTGGCATCTCACTCTCTTTGAATCTTCTTTATCATGCTTAGAGGAGCAGGAAAAAGCAAAAAATTTCAGAATTGCACCTTGCAATGCGGAGAAATTACTGTTTGTGCATTTACAATATTCATTGATTTTTGCCATTGAAAAACATCATGTTATTCATATACCAGAAATGATTGAAGCTACTGACTGAATGAAAGGAGCTGGCATCTCACTCTCTTTGAATCTTCTTTATCATGCTAAGAGGAGCAGGAAAAAGCAAAAAATTTCAGAATTGCACCTTGCAATGCGGAGAAATTACTGTTTGTGCATTTACAATATTCATTGATTTTTGCCATTGAAAAACATCATGTTATTCATCTACCAGAAATGATTGAAGCTACTGACTGAATGAAAGGAGCTGGCATCTCACTCTCTTTGAATCTTCTTTATCATGCTAAGAGGAGCAGGAAAAAGCAAAAAATTTCAGAATTGCACCTTGCAATGCGGAGAAATTACTGTTTGTGCATTTACAATTATTCATTGATTTTTGCCATTGAAAAACATCATGTTATTCATATACCAGAAATGATTGAAGCTACTGACTGAATGAAAGGAGCTGGCATCTCACTCTCTTTGAATCTTCTTTTTCATGCTAAGAGGAGCAGGAAAAAGTAAAAAATTTCAGAATTGCACCTTGCAATGCGGAGAAATTACTGTTTGTGCATTTACAATATTCATTGATTTTTGCCATTGAAAAACGTCCAGAAATGATTGAAGCTACTGACTGAATGAAAGGAGCTGGCATCTCAGTCTCTTTGAATCTTCTTTATCATGCTAAGAGGAGCAGGAAAAAGCAAAAAATTTCAGAATTGCACCTTGCAATGCGGAGAAATTACTGCTTGTGCATTTACAATATTCATTGATTTTTGCCATTGAAAAACGTCCAGAAATGATTGAAGCTACTGACTGAATGAAAGGAGCTGGCATCTCACTCTCTTTGAATCTTCTTTATCATGCTAAGAGGAGCAGGAAAAAGCAAAAAATTTCAGAATTGCACCTTGCAATGCGGAGAAATTACT
>NW_027365676.1:0-99331 GCF_046119375.1 Phyllobates terribilis | reverse complement strand
GAAAAACATGTTTTTCATATACCAGAAATGTTTGAAGCTACTGACTGAATGAAAGGAGCTGGCATCTCACTCTCTTTGAATCTTCTCTTATCATGCTAGGATTAACAGGAAAAAGCTAAAAATTTCAGAATTGCACCGTGCAATTGTGGAGATATTACTGTTTGTGCATTTACAATATTCATTGATTTTTGCCATTGAAAAACATGTTTTTCATATACCAGAAATGTTGAAGCTACTGACTGAATGAAAGGAGCTGGCATCTCACTCTCTTTGAATCTTCTTTATCATGCTAGGATTAACAGGAAAAAAGCAAAAAATTTCAGAATTGCACCTTGCAATGTGGAGATATTACTGTTTGTGCATTTACAATATTCATTGATTTTTGCCATTGAAAAACATGTTTTTCATATACCAGAAATGTTTGAAGCTACTGACTGAATGAAAGGAGCTGGCATCTCACTCTTTGAATCTTCTTTATCATGCTAGGATTAACAGGAAAAAGCAAAAAATTTCAGAATTGCACCGTGCAATGTGGAGATATTACTGTTTGTGCATTTACAATATTCATTGATTTTTGCCATTGAAAAACATGTTTTTCATATACCAGAAATGTTTGAAGCTACTGACTGAATGAAAGGAGCTGGCATCTCACTCTCTTTGAATCTTCATCATGCTAGGATTAGCAGGAAAAAGCAAAAAATTTCAGAATTGCACCGTGCAATGTGGAGATATTACTGTTTGTGCATTTACAATATTCATTGATTTTTGCCATTGAAAAACATGTTTTTCATATACCAGAAATGTTTGAAGCTACTGACTGAATGAAAGGAGCTGGCATCTCACTCTCTTTGAATCTTCTTTATCATGCTAGGATTAGCAGGAAAAAGCAAAAAATTCAGAATTGCACCTTGCAATGTGGAGATATTACTGTTGTGCATTTACAATATTCATTGATTTTTGCCATTGAAAAACATGTTTTTCATATACCAGAAATGTTTGAAGCTACTGACTGAATGAAAGGAGCTGGCATCTCACTCTCTTTGAATCTTCTTTATCATGCTAGGATTAACAGGAAAAAGCTAAAAATTTCAGAATTGCACCGTGCAATGTGGAGATATTACTGTTTGTGCATTTACAATATTCATTGATTTTTGCCATTGAAAAACATGTTTTTCATATACCAGAAATGTTTGAAGCTACTGACTGAATGAAAGGAGCTGGCATCTCACTCTCTTTGAATCTTCTTTATCATGCTAGGATTAGCAGGAAAAAGCAAAAAATTTCAGAATTGCACCTTGCAATGTGGAGATATTACTGTTTGTGCATTTACAATATTCATTGATTTTTGCCATTAGAAAAACATGTTTTTCATATACCAGAAATGTTTGAAGCTACTGACTGAATGAAAGGAGCTGGCATCTCACTCTCTTTGAATCTTCTTTATCATGCTAGGATTAACAGGAAAAAGCTAAAAATTTCAGAATTGCACCGTGCAATGTGGAGATATTACTGTTTGTGCATTTACAATATTCATTGATTTTTGCCATTGAAAAACATGTTTTTCATATACCAGAAATGTTTGAAGCTACTGACTGAATGAAAGGAGCTGGCATCTCACTCTCTTTGAATCTTCTTTATCATGCTAGGATTAGCAGGAAAAAGCAAAAAATTTCAGAATTGCACCTTGCAATGTGGAGATATTACTGTTTGTGCATTTACAATATTCATTGATTTTGCCATTGAAAAACATGTTTTTCATATACCAGAAATGTTTGAAGCTACTGACTGAATGAAAGGAGCTGGCATCTCACTCTCTTTGAATCTTCTTTATCATGCTAGGATTAACAGGAAAAAGCTAAAAATTTCAGAATTGCACCGTGCAATGTGGAGATATTACTGTTTGTGCATTTACAATATTCATTGATTTTTGCCATTGAAAAACATGTTTTTCATATACCAGAAATGTTTGAAGCTACTGACTGAATGAAAGGAGCTGGCATCTCACTCTCTTTGAATCTTCTTTATCATGCTAGGATTAGCAGGAAAAATCAAAAATTTCAGAATTGCACCTTGCAATGTGGAGATATTACTGTTTGTGCATTTACAATATTCATTGATTTTTGCCATTGAAAAACATGTTTTTCATATACCAGAAATGTTTGAAGCTACTGACTGAATGAAAGGAGCTGGCATCTCACTCTCTTTGAATCTTCTTTATCATGCTAGGATTAACAGGAAAAAGCTAAAATTTCAGAATTGCACCGTGCAATGTGGAGATATTACTGTTTGTGCATTTACAATATTCATTGATTTTTGCCATTGAAAAACATGTTTTTCATATACCAGAAATGTTTGAAGCTACTGACTGAATGAAAGGAGCTGGCATCTCACTCTCTTTGAATCTTCTTTATCATGCTAGGATTAGCAGGAAAAAGCAAAAAATTTCAGAATTGCACCTTGCAATGTGGAGATATTACTGTTTGTTGCATTTACAATATTCATTGATTTTTGCCATTGAAAAACATGTTTTTCATATACCAGAAATGTTTGAAGCTACTGACTGAATGAAAGGAGCTGGCATCTCACTCTCTTTGAATCTTCTTTATCATGCTAGGATTAACAGGAAAAAGCTAAAAATTTCAGAATTGCACCGTGCAATGTGGAGATATTACTGTTTGTGCATTTACAATATTCATTGATTTTTGCCATTGAAAAACATGTTTTTCATATACCAGAAATGTTTGAAGCTACTGACTGAATGAAAGGAGCTGGCATCTCACTCTCTTTGAATCTTCTTTATCATGCTAGGATTAGCAGGAAAAAGCACAAAATTTCAGAATTGCACCTTGCAATGTGGAGATATTACTGTTTGTGCATTTACAATATTCATTGATTTTTGCCATTGAAAAACATGTTTTTCATATACCAGAAATGTTTGAAGCTACTGACTGAATGAAAGGAGCTGGCATCTCACTCTCTTTGAATCTTCTTTATCATGCTAGGATTAACAGGAAAAAGCTAAAAATTTCAGAATTGCACCGTGCAATGTGGAGATATTACTGTTTGTGCAGTTACAATATGCATTGATTTTTGCCATTGAAAAACATGTTTTTCATATACCAGAAATGTTTGAAGCTACTGACTGAATGAAAGGAGCTGGCATCTCACTCTCTTTGAATCTTCTTTATCATGCTAGGATTAACAGGAAAAAGCAAAAAATTTCAGAATTGCACCTTGCAATGTGGAGATATTACTGTTTGTGCATTTACAATATTCATTGATTTTTGCCATTGAAAAACATGTTTTTCATATACCAGAAATGTTTGAAGCTACTGACTGAATGAAAGGAGCTGGCATCTCACTCTGAATCTTCTTTATCATGCTAGGATTAACAGGAAAAAGCTAAAAATTTCAGAATTGCACCGTGCAATGTGGAGATATTACTGTTTGTGCATTTACAATATTCATTGATTTTTGCCATTGAAAAACATGTTTTTCATATACCAGAAATGTTTGAAGCTACTGACTGAATGAAAGGAGCTGGCATCTCACTCTCTTTGAATCTTCATCATGCTAGGATTAGCAGGAAAAAGCAAAAAATTTCAGAATTGCACCTTGCAATGTGGAGATATTACTGTTTGTGCATTTACAATATTCATTGATTTTTGCCATTGAAAAACATGTTTTTCATATACCAGAAATGTTTGAAGCTACTGACTGAATGAAAGGAGCTGGCATCTCACTCTCTTTGAATCTTCTTTATCATGCTAGGATTAACAGGAAAAAGCAAAAAATTTCAGAATTGCACCTTGCAATGTGGAGATATTACTGTTTGTGCATTTACAATATTCATTGATTTTTGCCATTGAAAAACATGTTTTTCATATACCAGAAATGTTTGAAGCTACTGACTGAATGAAAGGAGCTGGCATCTCACTCTCTTTGAATCTTCTTTATCATGCTAGGATTAACAGGAAAAAGCTAAAAATTTCAGAATTGCACCGTGCAATGTGGAGATATTACTGTTTGTGCATTTACAATATTCATTGATTTTTGCCATTGAAAAACATGTTTTTCATATACCAGAAATGTTTGAAGCTACTGACTGAATGAAAGGAGCTGGCATCTCACTCTCTTTGAATCTTCTTTATCATGCTAGGATTAGCAGGAAAAAGCAAAAAATTTCAGAATTGCACCTTGCAATGTGGAGATATTACTGTTTGTGCATTTACAATATTCATTGATTTTTGCCATTGAAAAACATGTTTTTCATATACCAGAAATGTTTGAAGCTACTGACTGAATGAAAGGAGCTGGCATCTCACTCTCTTTGAATCTTCTTTATCATGCTAGGATTAACAGGAAAAAGCTAAAAATTTCAGAATTGCACCGTGCAATGTGGAGATATTACTGTTTGTGCATTTACAATATTCATTGATTTTTGCCATTGAAAAACATGTTTTTCATATACCAGAAATGTTTGAAGCTACTGACTGAATGAAAGGAGCTGGCATCTCACTCTCTTTGAATCTTCTTTATCATGCTAGGATTAGCAGGAAAAAGCAAAAAATTTCAGAATTGCACCTTGCAATGTGGAGATATTACTGTTTGTGCATTTACAATATTCATTCATTTTTGCCATTGAAAAACATGTTTTTCATATACCAGAAATGTTTGAAGCTACTGACTGAATGAAAGGAGCTGGCATCTCACTCTCTTTGAATCTTCTTTATCATGCTAGGATTAACAGGAAAAAGCAAAAAAATTCAGAATTGCACCTTGCAATGTGGAGATATTACTGTTTGTGCATTTACAATATTCATTGATTTTTGCCATTGAAAAACATGTTTTTCATATACCAGAAATGTTTGAAGCTACTGACTGAATGAAAGGAGCTGGCATCTCACTCTCTTTGAATCTTCTTTATCATGCTAGGATTAACAGGAAAAAGCTAAAAATTTCAGAATTGCACCGTGCAATGTGGAGATATTACTGTTTGTGCATTTACAATATTCATTGATTTTTGCCATTGAAAAACATGTTTTTCATATACCAGAAATGTTTGAAGCTACTGACTGAATGAAAGGAGCTGGCATCTCACTCTCTTTGAATCTTCTTTATCATGCTAGGATTAGCAGGAAAAAGCAAAAAATTTCAGAATTGCACCTTGCAATGTGGAGATATTACTGTTTGTGCATTTACAATATTCATTGATTTTTGCCATTGAAAAACATGTTTTTCATATACCAGAAATGTTTGAAGCTACTGACTGAATGAAAGGAGCTGGCATCTCACTCTCTTTGAATCTTCTTTATCATGCTAGGATTAACAGGAAAAAGCTAAAAATTTCAGAATTGCACCGTGCAATGTGGAGATATTACTGTTTGTGCATTTACAATATTCATTGATTTTTGCCATTGAAAAACATGTTTTTCATATACCAGAAATGTTTGAAGCTACTGACTGAATGAAAGGAGCTGGCATCTCACTCTCTTTGAATCTTCTTTATCATGCTAGGATTAGCAGGAAAAAGCAAAAAATTTCAGAATTGCACCTTGCAATGTGGAGATATTACTGTTTGTGCATTTACAATATTCATTGATTTTTGCCATTGAAAAACATGTTTTTCATATACCAGAAATGTTTGAAGCTACTGACTGAATGAAAGGAGCTGGCATCTCACTCTCTTTGAATCTTCTTTATCATGCTAGGATTAACAGGAAAAAGCTAAAAATTTCAGAATTGCACCGTGCAATGTGGAGATATTACTGTTTGTGCATTTACAATATTCATTGATTTTTGCCATTGAAAAACATGTTTTTCATATACCAGAAATGTTTGAAGCTACTGACTGAATGAAAGGAGCTGGCATCTCACTCTCTTTGAATCTTCTTTATCATGCTAGGATTAGCAGGAAAAAGCAAAAAATTTCAGAATTGCACCTTGCAATGTGGAGATATTACTGTTTGTGCATTTACAATATTCATTGATTTTTGCCATTGAAAAACATGTTTTTCATATACCAGAAATGTTTGAAGCTACTGACTGAATGAAAGGAGCTGGCATCTCACTCTCTTTGAATCTTCTTTATCATGCTAGGATTAACAGGAAAAAGCAAAAAATTTCAGAATTGCACCTTGCAATGTGGAGATATTACTGTTTGTGCATTTACAATATTCATTGATTTTTGCCATTGAAAAACATGTTTTTCATATACCAGAAATGTTTGAAGCTACTGACTGAATGAAAGGAGCTGGCATCTCACTCTCTTTGAATCTTCTTTATCATGCTAGGATTAACAGGAAAAAGCTAAAAATTTCAGAATTGCAAGGTGCAATGTGGAGATATTACTGTTTGTGCATTTACAATATGCATTGATTTTTGCCATTGAAAAACATGTTTTTCATATACCAGAAATGTTTGAAGCTACTGACTGAATGAAAGGAGCTGGCATCTCACTCTCTTTGAATCTTCTTTATCATGCTAGGATTAACAGGAAAAAGCTAAAAATTTCAGAATTGCACCGTGCAATGTGGAGCTGTTACTGTTTGTGCATTTACAATATTCATTGATTTTTGCCATTGAAAAACATGTTTTTCATATACCAGAAATGTTTGAAGCTACTGACTGAATGAAAGGAGCTGGCATCTCACTCTCTTTGAATCTTCTTTATCATGCTAGGATTAGCAGGAAAAAGCAAAAAATTTCAGAATTGCACCTTGCAATGTGGAGATATTACTGTTTGTGCATTGACAATATTCATTGATTTTTGCCATTGAAAAACATGTTTTTCATATACCAGAAATGTTTGAAGCTACTGACTGAATGAAAGGAGCTGGCATCTCACTCTCTTTGAATCTTCTTTATCATGCTAGGATTAGCAGGAAAAAGCAAAAAATTTCAGAATTGCACCTTGCAATGTGGAGATATTACTGTTTGTGCATTTACAATATTCATTGATTTTTGCCATTGAAAAACATGTTTTTCATATACCAGAAATGTTTGAAGCTACTGACTGAATGAAAGGAGCTGGCATCTCACTCTCTTTGAATCTTCTTTATCATGCTAGGATTAACAGGAAAAAGCTAAAAATTTCAGAATTGCACCGTGCAATGTGGAGATATTACTGTTTGTGCATTTACAATATTCATTGATTTTTGCCATTGAAAAACATGTTTTTCATATACCAGAAATGTTTGAAGCTACTGACTGAATGAAAGGAGCTGGCATCTCACTCTCTTTGAATCTTCTTTATCATGCTAGGATTAGCAGGAAAAAGCAAAAAATTTCAGAATTGCACCTTGCAATGTGGAGATATTACTGTTTGTGCATTTACAATATTCATTGATTTTTGCCATTGAAAAACATGTTTTTCATATACCAGAAATGTTTGAAGCTACTGACTGAATGAAAGGAGCTGGCATCTCACTCTCTTTGAATCTTCTTTATCATGCTAGGATTAACAGGAAAAAGCAAAAAATTTCAGAATTGCACCTTGCAATGTGGAGATATTACTGTTTGTGCATTTACAATATTCATTGATTTTTGCCATTGAAAAACGTCCAGAAATGTTTGAAGCTACTGACTGAATGAAATGAGCTGGCATCTCTCTTTGAATCTTCTTTATCATGCTAGGATTAACAGGAAAAAGCTAAAAATTTCAGAATTGCACCGTGCAATGTGGAGATATTACTGTTTGTGCATTTACAATATTCATTGATTTTTGCCATTGAAAAACATGTTTTTCATATACCAGAAATGTTTGAAGCTACTGACTGAATGAAAGGAGCTGGCATCTCACTCTCTTTGAATCTTCTTTATCATGCTAGGATTAGCAGGAAAAAGCAAAAAATTTCAGAATTGCACCTTGCAATGTGGAGATATTACTGTTTGTGCATTTACAACATTCATTGATTTTTGCCATTGAAAAACATGTTTTTCATATACCAGAAATGTTTGAAGCTACTGACTGAATGAAAGGAGCTGGCATCTCACTCTCTTTGAATCTTCTTTATCATGCTAGGATTAACAGGAAAAAGCTAAAAATTTCAGAATTGCACCGTGCAATGTGGAGATATTACTGTTTGTGCATTTACAATATTCATTGATTTTTGCCATTGAAAAACATGTTTTTCATATACCAGAAATGTTTGAAGCTACTGACTGAATGAAAGGAGCTGGCATCTCACTCTCTTTGAATCTTCTTTATCATGCTAGGATTAGCAGGAAAAAGCAAAAAATTTCAGAATTGCACCTTGCAATGTGGAGATATTACTGTTTGTGCATTTACAATATTCATTGATTTTTGCCATTGAAAAACATGTTTTTCATATACCAGAAATGTTTGAAGCTACTGACTGAATGAAAGGAGCTGGCATCTCACTCTCTTTGAATCTTCTTTATCATGCTAGGATTAGCAGGAAAAAGCAAAACATTTCAGAATTGCACCTTGCAATGTGGAGATATTACTGTTTGTGCATTTACAATATTCATTGATTTTTGCCATTGAAAAACATGTTTTTCATATACCAGAAATGTTTGAAGCTACTGACTGAATGAAAGGAGCTGGCATCTCACTCTCTTTGAATCTTCTTTATCATGCTAGGATTAACAGGAAAAAGCTAAAATTTCAGAATTGCACCGTGCAATGTGGAGATATTACTGTTTGTGCATTTACAATATTCATTGATTTTTGCCATTGAAAAACATGTTTTTCATATACCAGAAATGTTTGAAGCTACTGACTGAATGAAAGGAGCTGGCATCTCACTCTCTTTGAATCTTCTTTATCATGCTAGGATTAGCAGGAAAAAGCAAAAAATTTCAGAATTGCACCTTGCAATGTGGAGATATTACTGTTTGTGCATTTACAATATTCATTGATTTTTGCCATTGAAAAACGTTTTTCATATACCAGAAATGTTTGAAGCTACTGACTGAATGAAAGGAGCTGGCATCTCACTCTCTTTGAATCTTCTTTATCATGCTAGGATTAACAGGAAAAAGCAAAAAATTTCAGAATTGCACCTTGCAATGTGGAGATATTACTGTTTGTGCATTTACAATATTCATTGATTTTTGCCATTGAAAAACATGTTTTTCATATACCAGAAATGTTTGAAGCTACTGACTGAATGAAAGGAGCTGGCATCTCACTCTCTTTGAATCTTCTTTATCATGCTAGGATTAACAGGAAAAAGCTAAAAATTTCAGAATTGCACCGTGCAATGTGGAGATATTACTGTTTGTGCATTTACAATATTCATTGATTTTTGCCATTGAAAAACATGTTTTTCATATACCAGAAATGTTTGAAGCTACTGACTGAATGAAAGGAGCTGGCATCTCACTCTCTTTGAATCTTCTTTATCATGCTAGGATTAACAGGAAAAAGCAAAAAATTTCAGAATTGCACCTTGCAATGTGGAGATATTACTGTTTGTGCATTTACAATATTCATTGATTTTTGCCATTGAAAAACATGTTTTTCATATACCAGAAATGTTTGAAGCTACTGACTGAATGAAAGGAGCTGGCATCTCACTCTGAATCTTCTTTATCATGCTAGGATTAACAGGAAAAAGCTAAAAATTTCAGAATTGCACCGTGCAATGTGGAGATATTACTGTTTGTGCATTTACAATATTCATTGATTTTTGCCATTGAAAAACATGTTTTTCATATACCAGAAATGTTTGAAGCTACTGACTGAATGAAAGGAGCTGGCATCTCACTCTCTTTGAATCTTCATCATGCTAGGATTAGCAGGAAAAAGCAAAAAATTTCAGAATTGCACCTTGCAATGTGGAGATATTACTGTTTGTGCATTTACAATATTCATTGATTTTTGCCATTGAAAAACATGTTTTTCATATACCAGAAATGTTTGAAGCTACTGACTGAATGAAAGGAGCTGGCATCTCACTCTCTTTGAATCTTCTTTATCATGCTAGGATTAACAGGAAAAAGCAAAAAATTTCAGAATTGCACCTTGCAATGTGGAGATATTACTGTTTGTGCATTTACAATATTCATTGATTTTTGCCATTGAAAAACATGTTTTTCATATACCAGAAATGTTTGAAGCTACTGACTGAATGAAAGGAGCTGGCATCTCACTCTCTTTGAATCTTCTTTATCATGCTAGGATTAACAGGAAAAAGCTAAAAATTTCAGAATTGCACCGTGCAATGTGGAGATATTACTGTTTGTGCATTTACAATATTCATTGATTTTTGCCATTGAAAAACATGTTTTTCATATACCAGAAATGTTTGAAGCTACTGACTGAATGAAAGGAGCTGGCATCTCACTCTCTTTGAATCTTCTTTATCATGCTAGGATTAGCAGGAAAAAGCAAAAAATTTCAGAATTGCACCTTGCAATGTGGAGATATTACTGTTTGTGCATTTACAATATTCATTGATTTTTGCCATAGAAAAACATGTTTTTCATATACCAGAAATGTTTGAAGCTACTGACTGAATGAAAGGAGCTGGCATCTCACTCTCTTTGAATCTTCTTTATCATGCTAGGATTAACAGGAAAAAGCTAAAAATTTCAGAATTGCACCGTGCAATGTGGAGATATTACTGTTTGTGCATTTACAATATTCATTGATTTTTGCCATTGAAAAACATGTTTTTCATATACCAGAAATGTTTGAAGCTACTGACTGAATGAAAGGAGCTGGCATCTCACTCTCTTTGAATCTTCTTTATCATGCTAGGATTAGCAGGAAAAAGCAAAAAATTTCAGAATTGCTCCTTGCAATGTGGAGATATTACTGTTTGTGCATTTACAATATTCATTCATTTTTGCCATTGAAAAACATGTTTTTCATATACCAGAAATGTTTGAAGCTACTGACTGAATGAAAGGAGCTGGCATCTCACTCTCTTTGAATCTTCTTTATCATGCTAGGATTAACAGGAAAAAGCAAAAAAATTCAGAATTGCACCTTGCAATGTGGAGATATTACTGTTTGTGCATTTACAATATTCATTGATTTTTGCCATTGAAAAACATGTTTTTCATATACCAGAAATGTTTGAAGCTACTGACTGAATGAAAGGAGCTGGCATCTCACTCTCTTTGAATCTTCTTTATCATGCTAGGATTAACAGGAAAAAGCTAAAAATTTCAGAATTGCACCGTTCAATGTGGAGATATTACTGTTTGTGCATTTACAATATTCATTGATTTTTGCCATTGAAAAACATGTTTTTCATATACCAGAAATGTTTGAAGCTACTGACTGAATGAAAGGAGCTGGCATCTCACTCTCTTTGAATCTTCTTTATCATGCTAGGATTAGCAGGAAAAAGCAAAAAATTTCAGAATTGCACCTTGCAATGTGGAGATATTACTGTTTGTGCATTTACAATATTCATTGATTTTTGCCATTGAAAAACATGTTTTTCATATACCAGAAATGTTTGAAGCTACTGACTGAATGAAAGGAGCTGGCATCTCACTCTCTTTGAATCTTCTTTATCATGCTAGGATTAACAGGAAAAAGCTAAAAATTTCAGAATTGCACCGTGCAATGTGGAGATATTACTGTTTGTGCATTTACAATATTCATTGATTTTTGCCATTGAAAAACATGTTTTTCATATACCAGAAATGTTTGAAGCTACTGACTGAATGAAAGGAGCTGGCATCTCACTCTCTTTGAATCTTCTTTATCATGCTAGGATTAGCAGGAAAAAGCAAAAAATTTCAGAATTGCACCTTGCAATGTGGAGATATTACTGTTTGTGCATTTACAATATTCATTGATTTTTGCCATTGAAAAACATGTTTTTCATATACCAGAAATGTTTGAAGCTACTGACTGAATGAAAGGAGCTGGCATCTCACTCTCTTTGAATCTTCTTTATCATGCTAGGATTAACAGGAAAAAGCTAAAAATTTCAGAATTGCACCGTGCAATGTGGAGATATTACTGTTTGTGCATTTACAATATTCATTGATTTTTGCCATTGAAAAACATGTTTTTCATATACCAGAAATGTTTGAAGCTACTGACTGAATGAAAGGAGCTGGCATCTCACTCTCTTTGAATCTTCTTTATCATGCTAGGATTAGCAGGAAAAAGCACAAAATTTCAGAATTGCACCTTGCAATGTGGAGATATTACTGTTTGTGCATTTACAATATTCATTGATTTTTGCCATTGAAAAACATGTTTTTCATATACCAGAAATGTTTGAAGCTACTGACTGAATGAAAGGAGCTGGCATCTCACTCTCTTTGAATCTTCTTTATCATGCTAGGATTAACAGGAAAAAGCAAAAAATTTCAGAATTGCACCTTGCAATGTGGAGATATTACTGTTTGTGCATTTACAATATTCATTGATTTTTGCCATTGAAAAACATGTTTTTCATATACCAGAAATGTTTGAAGCTACTGACTGAAAGGAGCTGGCATCTCACTCTCTTTGAATCTTCTTTATCATGCTAGGATTAGCAGGAAAAAGCAAAAAATTTCAGAATTGCTCCTTGCAATGTGGAGATATTACTGTTTGTGCATTTACAATATTCATTCATTTTTGCCATTGAAAAACATGTTTTTCATATACCAGAAATGTTTGAAGCTACTGACTGAATGAAAGGAGCTGGCATCTCACTCTCTTTGAATCTTCTTTATCATGCTAGGATTAACAGGAAAAAGCAAAAAAATTCAGAATTGCACCTTGCAATGTGGAGATATTACTGTTTGTGCATTTACAATATTCATTGATTTTTGCCATTGAAAAACATGTTTTTCATATACCAGAAATGTTTGAAGCTACTGACTGAATGAAAGGAGCTGGCATCTCACTCTCTTTGAATCTTCTTTATCATGCTAGGATTAACAGGAAAAAGCTAAAAATTTCAGAATTGCACCGTTCAATGTGGAGATATTACTGTTTGTGCATTTACAATATTCATTGATTTTTGCCATTGAAAAACATGTTTTTCATATACCAGAAATGTTTGAAGCTACTGACTGAATGAAAGGAGCTGGCATCTCACTCTCTTTGAATCTTCTTTATCATGCTAGGATTAGCAGGAAAAAGCAAAAAATTTCAGAATTGCACCTTGCAATGTGGAGATATTACTGTTTGTGCATTTACAATATTCATTGATTTTTGCCATTGAAAAACATGTTTTTCATATACCAGAAATGTTTGAAGCTACTGACTGAATGAAAGGAGCTGGCATCTCACTCTCTTTGAATCTTCTTTATCATGCTAGGATTAACAGGAAAAAGCTAAAAATTTCAGAATTGCACCGTGCAATGTGGAGATATTACTGTTTGTGCATTTACAATATTCATTGATTTTTGCCATTGAAAAACATGTTTTTCATATACCAGAAATGTTTGAAGCTACTGACTGAATGAAAGGAGCTGGCATCTCACTCTCTTTGAATCTTCTTTATCATGCTAGGATTAGCAGGAAAAAGCAAAAAATTTCAGAATTGCACCTTGCAATGTGGAGATATTACTGTTTGTGCATTTACAATATTCATTGATTTTTGCCATTGAAAAACATGTTTTTCATATACCAGAAATGTTTGAAGCTACTGACTGAATGAAAGGAGCTGGCATCTCACTCTCTTTGAATCTTCTTTATCATGCTAGGATTAACAGGAAAAAGCTAAAAATTTCAGAATTGCACCGTGCAATGTGGAGATATTACTGTTTGTGCATTTACAATATTCATTGATTTTTGCCATTGAAAAACATGTTTTTCATATACCAGAAATGTTTGAAGCTACTGACTGAATGAAAGGAGCTGGCATCTCACTCTCTTTGAATCTTCTTTATCATGCTAGGATTAGCAGGAAAAAGCACAAAATTTCAGAATTGCACCTTGCAATGTGGAGATATTACTGTTTGTGCATTTACAATATTCATTGATTTTTGCCATTGAAAAACATGTTTTTCATATACCAGAAATGTTTGAAGCTACTGACTGAATGAAAGGAGCTGGCATCTCACTCTCTTTGAATCTTCTTTATCATGCTAGGATTAACAGGAAAAAGCAAAAAATTTCAGAATTGCACCTTGCAATGTGGAGATATTACTGTTTGTGCATTTACAATATTCATTGATTTTTGCCATTGAAAAACATGTTTTTCATATACCAGAAATGTTTGAAGCTACTGACTGAATGAAAGGAGCTGGCATCTCACTCTCTTTGAATCTTCTTTATCATGCTAGGATTAACAGGAAAAAGCTAAAAATTTCAGAATTGCACCGTGCAATGTGGAGATATTACTGTTTGTGCAGTTACAATATGCATTGATTTTTGCCATTGAAAAACATGTTTTTCATATACCAGAAATGTTTGAAGCTACTGACTGAATGAAAGGAGCTGGCATCTCACTCTCTTTGAATCTTCTTTATCATGCTAGGATTAACAGGAAAAAGCAAAAAATTTCAGAATTGCACCTTGCAATGTGGAGATATTACTGTTTGTGCATTTACAATATTCATTGATTTTTGCCATTGAAAAACATGTTTTTCATATACCAGAAATGTTTGAAGCTACTGACTGAATGAAAGGAGCTGGCATCTCACTCTGAATCTTCTTTATCATGCTAGGATTAACAGGAAAAAGCTAAAAATTTCAGAATTGCACCGTGCAATGTGGAGATATTACTGTTTGTGCATTTACAATATTCATTGATTTTTGCCATTGAAAAACATGTTTTTCATATACCAGAAATGTTTGAAGCTACTGACTGAATGAAAGGAGCTGGCATCTCACTCTCTTTGAATCTTCATCATGCTAGGATTAGCAGGAAAAAGCAAAAAATTTCAGAATTGCACCTTGCAATGTGGAGATATTACTGTTTGTGCATTTACAATATTCATTGATTTTTGCCATTGAAAAACATGTTTTTCATATACCAGAAATGTTTGAAGCTACTGACTGAATGAAAGGAGCTGGCATCTCACTCTCTTTGAATCTTCTTTATCATGCTAGGATTAACAGGAAAAAGCAAAAAATTTCAGAATTGCACCTTGCAATGTGGAGATATTACTGTTTGTGCATTTACAATATTCATTGATTTTTGCCATTGAAAAACATGTTTTTCATATACCAGAAATGTTTGAAGCTACTGACTGAATGAAAGGAGCTGGCATCTCACTCTCTTTGAATCTTCTTTATCATGCTAGGATTAACAGGAAAAAGCTAAAAATTTCAGAATTGCACCGTGCAATGTGGAGATATTACTGTTTGTGCATTTACAATATTCATTGATTTTTGCCATTGAAAAACATGTTTTTCATATACCAGAAATGTTTGAAGCTACTGACTGAATGAAAGGAGCTGGCATCTCACTCTCTTTGAATCTTCTTTATCATGCTAGGATTAGCAGGAAAAAGCAAAAAATTTCAGAATTGCACCTTGCAATGTGGAGATATTACTGTTTGTGCATTTACAATATTCATTGATTTTTGCCATTGAAAAACATGTTTTTCATATACCAGAAATGTTTGAAGCTACTGACTGAATGAAAGGAGCTGGCATCTCACTCTCTTTGAATCTTCTTTATCATGCTAGGATTAACAGGAAAAAGCTAAAAATTTCAGAATTGCACCGTGCAATGTGGAGATATTACTGTTTGTGCATTTACAATATTCATTGATTTTTGCCATTGAAAAACATGTTTTTCATATACCAGAAATGTTTGAAGCTACTGACTGAATGAAAGGAGCTGGCATCTCACTCTCTTTGAATCTTCTTTATCATGCTAGGATTAGCAGGAAAAAGCAAAAAATTTCAGAATTGCACCTTGCAATGTGGAGATATTACTGTTTGTGCATTTACAATATTCATTCATTTTTGCCATTGAAAAACATGTTTTTCATATACCAGAAATGTTTGAAGCTACTGACTGAATGAAAGGAGCTGGCATCTCACTCTCTTTGAATCTTCTTTATCATGCTAGGATTAACAGGAAAAAGCAAAAAAATTCAGAATTGCACCTTGCAATGTGGAGATATTACTGTTTGTGCATTTACAATATTCATTGATTTTTGCCATTGAAAAACATGTTTTTCATATACCAGAAATGTTTGAAGCTACTGACTGAATGAAAGGAGCTGGCATCTCACTCTCTTTGAATCTTCTTTATCATGCTAGGATTAACAGGAAAAAGCTAAAAATTTCAGAATTGCACCGTGCAATGTGGAGATATTACTGTTTGTGCATTTACAATATTCATTGATTTTTGCCATTGAAAAACATGTTTTTCATATACCAGAAATGTTTGAAGCTACTGACTGAATGAAAGGAGCTGGCATCTCACTCTCTTTGAATCTTCTTTATCATGCTAGGATTAGCAGGAAAAAGCAAAAAATTTCAGAATTGCACCTTGCAATGTGGAGATATTACTGTTTGTGCATTTACAATATTCATTGATTTTTGCCATTGAAAAACATGTTTTTCATATACCAGAAATGTTTGAAGCTACTGACTGAATGAAAGGAGCTGGCATCTCACTCTCTTTGAATCTTCTTTATCATGCTAGGATTAACAGGAAAAAGCTAAAAATTTCAGAATTGCACCGTGCAATGTGGAGATATTACTGTTTGTGCATTTACAATATTCATTGATTTTTGCCATTGAAAAACATGTTTTTCATATACCAGAAATGTTTGAAGCTACTGACTGAATGAAAGGAGCTGGCATCTCACTCTCTTTGAATCTTCTTTATCATGCTAGGATTAGCAGGAAAAAGCAAAAAATTTCAGAATTGCACCTTGCAATGTGGAGATATTACTGTTTGTGCATTTACAATATTCATTGATTTTTGCCATTGAAAAACATGTTTTTCATATACCAGAAATGTTTGAAGCTACTGACTGAATAAAAGGAGCTGGCATCTCACTCTCTTTGAATCTTCTTTATCATGCTAGGATTAACAGGAAAAAGCTAAAAATTTCAGAATTGCACCGTGCAATGTGGAGATATTACTGTTTGTGCATTTACAATATTCATTGATTTTTGCCATTGAAAAACATGTTTTTCATATACCAGAAATGTTTGAAGCTACTGACTGAATGAAAGGAGCTGGCATCTCACTCTCTTTGAATCTTCTTTATCATGCTAGGATTAGCAGGAAAAAGCAAAAAATTTCAGAATTGCACCTTGCAATGTGGAGATATTACTGTTTGTGCATTTACAATATTCATTGATTTTTGCCATTGAAAAACATGTTTTTCATATACCAGAAATGTTTGAAGCTACTGACTGAATGAAAGGAGCTGGCATCTCACTCTCTTTGAATCTTCTTTATCATGCTAGGATTAACAGGAAAAAGCAAAAAATTTCAGAATTGCACCTTGCAATGTGGAGATATTACTGTTTGTGCATTTACAATATTCATTGATTTTTGCCATTGAAAAACATGTTTTTCATATACCAGAAATGTTTGAAGCTACTGACTGAATGAAAGGAGCTGGCATCTCACTCTCTTTGAATCTTCTTTATCATGCTAGGATTAACAGGAAAAAGCTAAAAATTTCAGAATTGCAAGGTGCAATGTGGAGATATTACTGTTTGTGCATTTACAATATGCATTGATTTTTGCCATTGAAAAACATGTTTTTCATATACCAGAAATGTTTGAAGCTACTGACTGAATGAAAGGAGCTGGCATCTCACTCTCTTTGAATCTTCTTTATCATGCTAGGATTAACAGGAAAAAGCTAAAAATTTCAGAATTGCACCGTGCAATGTGGAGATGTTACTGTTTGTGCATTTACAATATTCATTGATTTTTGCCATTGAAAAACATGTTTTTCATATACCAGAAATGTTTGAAGCTACTGACTGAATGAAAGGAGCTGGCATCTCACTCTCTTTGAATCTTCTTTATCATGCTAGGATTAGCAGGAAAAAGCAAAAAATTTCAGAATTGCACCTTGCAATGTGGAGATATTACTGTTTGTGCATTGACAATATTCATTGATTTTTGCCATTGAAAAACATGTTTTTCATATACCAGAAATGTTTGAAGCTACTGACTGAATGAAAGGAGCTGGCATCTCACTCTCTTTGAATCTTCTTTATCATGCTAGGATTAGCAGGAAAAAGCAAAAAATTTCAGAATTGCACCTTGCAATGTGGAGATATTACTGTTTGTGCATTTACAATATTCATTGATTTTTGCCATTGAAAAACATGTTTTTCATATACCAGAAATGTTTGAAGCTACTGACTGAATGAAAGGAGCTGGCATCTCACTCTCTTTGAATCTTCTTTATCATGCTAGGATTAACAGGAAAAAGCTAAAAATTTCAGAATTGCACCGTGCAATGTGGAGATATTACTGTTTGTGCATTTACAATATTCATTGATTTTTGCCATTGAAAAACATGTTTTTCATATACCAGAAATGTTTGAAGCTACTGACTGAATGAAAGGAGCTGGCATCTCACTCTCTTTGAATCTTCTTTATCATGCTAGGATTAGCAGGAAAAAGCAAAAAATTTCAGAATTGCACCTTGCAATGTGGAGATATTACTGTTTGTGCATTTACAATATTCATTGATTTTTGCCATTGAAAAACATGTTTTTCATATACCAGAAATGTTTGAAGCTACTGACTGAATGAAAGGAGCTGGCATCTCACTCTCTTTGAATCTTCTTTATCATGCTAGGATTAACAGGAAAAAGCAAAAAATTTCAGAATTGCACCTTGCAATGTGGAGATATTACTGTTTGTGCATTTACAATATTCATTGATTTTTGCCATTGAAAAACGTCCAGAAATGTTTGAAGCTACTGACTGAATGAAATGAGCTGGCATCTCTCTTTGAATCTTCTTTATCATGCTAGGATTAACAGGAAAAAGCTAAAAATTTCAGAATTGCACCGTGCAATGTGGAGATATTACTGTTTGTGCATTTACAATATTCATTGATTTTTGCCATTGAAAAACATGTTTTTCATATACCAGAAATGTTTGAAGCTACTGACTGAATGAAAGGAGCTGGCATCTCACTCTCTTTGAATCTTCTTTATCATGCTAGGATTAGCAGGAAAAAGCAAAAAATTTCAGAATTGCACCTTGCAATGTGGAGATATTACTGTTTGTGCATTTACAACATTCATTGATTTTTGCCATTGAAAAACATGTTTTTCATATACCAGAAATGTTTGAAGCTACTGACTGAATGAAAGGAGCTGGCATCTCACTCTCTTTGAATCTTCTTTATCATGCTAGGATTAACAGGAAAAAGCTAAAAATTTCAGAATTGCACCGTGCAATGTGGAGATATTACTGTTTGTGCATTTACAATATTCATTGATTTTTGCCATTGAAAAACATGTTTTTCATATACCAGAAATGTTTGAAGCTACTGACTGAATGAAAGGAGCTGGCATCTCACTCTCTTTGAATCTTCTTTATCATGCTAGGATTAGCAGGAAAAAGCAAAAAATTTCAGAATTGCACCTTGCAATGTGGAGATATTACTGTTTGTGCATTTACAATATTCATTGATTTTTGCCATTGAAAAACATGTTTTTCATATACCAGAAATGTTTGAAGCTACTGACTGAATGAAAGGAGCTGGCATCTCACTCTCTTTGAATCTTCTTTATCATGCTAGGATTAGCAGGAAAAAGCAAAAAATTTCAGAATTGCACCTTGCAATGTGGAGATATTACTGTTTGTGCATTTACAATATTCATTGATTTTTGCCATTGAAAAACATGTTTTTCATATACCAGAAATGTTTGAAGCTACTGACTGAATGAAAGGAGCTGGCATCTCACTCTCTTTGAATCTTCTTTATCATGCTAGGATTAACAGGAAAAAGCTAAAATTTCAGAATTGCACCGTGCAATGTGGAGATATTACTGTTTGTGCATTTACAATATTCATTGATTTTTGCCATTGAAAAACATGTTTTTCATATACCAGAAATGTTTGAAGCTACTGACTGAATGAAAGGAGCTGGCATCTCACTCTCTTTGAATCTTCTTTATCATGCTAGGATTAGCAGGAAAAAGCAAAAAATTTCAGAATTGCACCTTGCAATGTGGAGATATTACTGTTTGTGCATTTACAATATTCATTGATTTTTGCCATTGAAAAACGTTTTTCATATACCAGAAATGTTTGAAGCTACTGACTGAATGAAAGGAGCTGGCATCTCACTCTCTTTGAATCTTCTTTATCATGCTAGGATTAACAGGAAAAAGCAAAAAATTTCAGAATTGCACCTTGCAATGTGGAGATATTACTGTTTGTGCATTTACAATATTCATTGATTTTTGCCATTGAAAAACATGTTTTTCATATACCAGAAATGTTTGAAGCTACTGACTGAATGAAAGGAGCTGGCATCTCACTCTCTTTGAATCTTCTTTATCATGCTAGGATTAACAGGAAAAAGCTAAAAATTTCAGAATTGCACCGTGCAATGTGGAGATATTACTGTTTGTGGATTTACAATATTCATTGATTTTTGCCATTGAAAAACATGTTTTTCATATACCAGAAATGTTTGAAGCTACTGACTGAATGAAAGGAGCTGGCATCTCACTCTCTTTGAATCTTCTTTATCATGCTAGGATTAACAGGAAAAAGCAAAAAATTTCAGAATTGCACCTTGCAATGTGGAGATATTACTGTTTGTGCATTTACAATATTCATTGATTTTTGCCATTGAAAAACATGTTTTTCATATACCAGAAATGTTTGAAGCTACTGACTGAATGAAAGGAGCTGGCATCTCACTCTCTTTGAATCTTCTTTATCATGCTAGGATTAACAGGAAAAAGCAAAAAATTTCAGAATTGCAAGGTGCAATGTGGAGATATTACTGTTTGTGCATTTACAATATGCATTGATTTTTGCCATTGAAAAACATGTTTTTCATATACCAGAAATGTTTGAAGCTACTGACTGAATGAAAGGAGCTGGCATCTCACTCTCTTTGAATCTTCTTTATCATGCTAGGATTAACAGGAAAAAGCTAAAAATTTCAGAATTGCACCGTGCAATGTGGAGATATTACTGTTTGTGCATTTACAATATTCATTGATTTTTGCCATTGAAAAACATGTTTTTCATATACCAGAAATGTTTGAAGCTACTGACTGAATGAAAGGAGCTGGCATCTCACTCTCTTTGAATCTTCTTTATCATGCTAGGATTAGCAGGAAAAAGCAAAAAATTTCAGAATTGCACCTTGCAATGTGGAGATATTACTGTTTGTGCATTTACAATATTCATTGATTTTTGCCATTGAAAAACATGTTTTTCATATACCAGAAATGTTTGAAGCTACTGACTGAATGAAAGGAGCTGGCATCTCACTCTCTTTGAATCTTCTTTATCATGCTAGGATTAACAGGAAAAAGCAAAAAATTTCAGAATTGCACCTTGCAATGTGGAGATATTACTGTTTGTGCATTTACAATATTCATTGATTTTTGCCATTGAAAAACGTCCAGAAATGTTTGAAGCTACTGACTGAATGAAATGAGCTGGCATCTCTCTTTGAATCTTCTTTATCATGCTAGGATTAACAGGAAAAAGCTAAAAATTTCAGAATTGCACCGTGCAATGTGGAGATATTACTGTTTGTGCATTTACAATATTCATTGATTTTTGCCATTGAAAAACATGTTTTTCATATACCAGAAATGTTTGAAGCTACTGACTGAATGAAAGGAGCTGGCATCTCACTCTCTTTGAATCTTCTTTATCATGCTAGGATTAGCAGGAAAAAGCAAAAAATTTCAGAATTGCACCTTGCAATGTGGAGATATTACTGTTTGTGCATTTACAACATTCATTGATTTTTGCCATTGAAAAACATGTTTTTCATATACCAGAAATGTTTGAAGCTACTGACTGAATGAAAGGAGCTGGCATCTCACTCTCTTTGAATCTTCTTTATCATGCTAGGATTAACAGGAAAAAGCTAAAAATTTCAGAATTGCACCGTGCAATGTGGAGATATTACTGTTTGTGCATTTACAATATTCATTGATTTTTGCCATTGAAAAACATGTTTTTCATATACCAGAAATGTTTGAAGCTACTGACTGAATGAAAGGAGCTGGCATCTCACTCTCTTTGAATCTTCTTTATCATGCTAGGATTAGCAGGAAAAAGCAAAAAATTTCAGAATTGCACCTTGCAATGTGGAGATATTACTGTTTGTGCATTTACAATATTCATTGATTTTTGCCATTGAAAAACATGTTTTTCATATACCAGAAATGTTTGAAGCTACTGACTGAATGAAAGGAGCTGGCATCTCACTCTCTTTGAATCTTCTTTATCATGCTAGGATTAGCAGGAAAAAGCAAAAAATTTCAGAATTGCACCTTGCAATGTGGAGATATTACTGTTTGTGCATTTACAATATTCATTGATTTTTGCCATTGAAAAACATGTTTTTCATATACCAGAAATGTTTGAAGCTACTGACTGAATGAAAGGAGCTGGCATCTCACTCTCTTTGAATCTTCTTTATCATGCTAGGATTAACAGGAAAAAGCTAAAATTTCAGAATTGCACCGTGCAATGTGGAGATATTACTGTTTGTGCATTTACAATATTCATTGATTTTTGCCATTGAAAAACATGTTTTTCATATACCAGAAATGTTTGAAGCTACTGACTGAATGAAAGGAGCTGGCATCTCACTCTCTTTGAATCTTCTTTATCATGCTAGGATTAGCAGGAAAAAGCAAAAAATTTCAGAATTGCACCTTGCAATGTGGAGATATTACTGTTTGTGCATTTACAATATTCATTGATTTTTGCCATTGAAAAACGTTTTTCATATACCAGAAATGTTTGAAGCTACTGACTGAATGAAAGGAGCTGGCATCTCACTCTCTTTGAATCTTCTTTATCATGCTAGGATTAACAGGAAAAAGCAAAAAATTTCAGAATTGCACCTTGCAATGTGGAGATATTACTGTTTGTGCATTTACAATATTCATTGATTTTTGCCATTGAAAAACATGTTTTTCATATACCAGAAATGTTTGAAGCTACTGACTGAATGAAAGGAGCTGGCATCTCACTCTCTTTGAATCTTCTTTATCATGCTAGGATTAACAGGAAAAAGCTAAAAATTTCAGAATTGCACCGTGCAATGTGGAGATATTACTGTTTGTGGATTTACAATATTCATTGATTTTTGCCATTGAAAAACATGTTTTTCATATACCAGAAATGTTTGAAGCTACTGACTGAATGAAAGGAGCTGGCATCTCACTCTCTTTGAATCTTCTTTATCATGCTAGGATTAACAGGAAAAAGCAAAAAATTTCAGAATTGCACCTTGCAATGTGGAGATATTACTGTTTGTGCATTTACAATATTCATTGATTTTTGCCATTGAAAAACATGTTTTTCATATACCAGAAATGTTTGAAGCTACTGACTGAATGAAAGGAGCTGGCATCTCACTCTCTTTGAATCTTCTTTATCATGCTAGGATTAACAGGAAAAAGCTAAAAATTTCAGAATTGCAAGGTGCAATGTGGAGATATTACTGTTTGTGCATTTACAATATGCATTGATTTTTGCCATTGAAAAACATGTTTTTCATATACCAGAAATGTTTGAAGCTACTGACTGAATGAAAGGAGCTGGCATCTCACTCTCTTTGAATCTTCTTTATCATGCTAGGATTAACAGGAAAAAGCTAAAAATTTCAGAATTGCACCGTGCAATGTGGAGATGTTACTGTTTGTGCATTTACAATATTCATTGATTTTTGCCATTGAAAAACATGTTTTTCATATACCAGAAATGTTTGAAGCTACTGACTGAATGAAAGGAGCTGGCATCTCACTCTCTGAATCTTCTTTATCATGCTAGGATTAGCAGGAAAAAGCAAAAAATTTCAGAATTGCACCTTGCAATGTGGAGATATTACTGTTTGTGCATTGACAATATTCATTGATTTTTGCCATTGAAAAACATGTTTTTCATATACCAGAAATGTTTGAAGCTACTGACTGAATGAAAGGAGCTGGCATCTCACTCTCTTTGAATCTTCTTTATCATGCTAGGATTAGCAGGAAAAAGCAAAAAATTTCAGAATTGCACCTTGCAATGTGGAGATATTACTGTTTGTGCATTTACAATATTCATTGATTTTTGCCATTGAAAAACATGTTTTTCATATACCAGAAATGTTTGAAGCTACTGACTGAATGAAAGGAGCTGGCATCTCACTCTCTTTGAATCTTCTTTATCATGCTAGGATTAACAGGAAAAAGCTAAAAATTTCAGAATTGCACCGTGCAATGTGGAGATATTACTGTTTGTGCATTTACAATATTCATTGATTTTTGCCATTGAAAAACATGTTTTTCATATACCAGAAATGTTTGAAGCTACTGACTGAATGAAAGGAGCTGGCATCTCACTCTCTTTGAATCTTCTTTATCATGCTAGGATTAGCAGGAAAAAGCAAAAAATTTCAGAATTGCACCTTGCAATGTGGAGATATTACTGTTTGTGCATTTACAATATTCATTGATTTTTGCCATTGAAAAACATGTTTTTCATATACCAGAAATGTTTGAAGCTACTGACTGAATGAAAGGAGCTGGCATCTCACTCTCTTTGAATCTTCTTTATCATGCTAGGATTAACAGGAAAAAGCAAAAAATTTCAGAATTGCACCTTGCAATGTGGAGATATTACTGTTTGTGCATTTACAATATTCATTGATTTTTGCCATTGAAAAACGTCCAGAAATGTTTGAAGCTACTGACTGAATGAAATGAGCTGGCATCTCTCTTTGAATCTTCTTTATCATGCTAGGATTAACAGGAAAAAGCTAAAAATTTCAGAATTGCACCGTGCAATGTGGAGATATTACTGTTTGTGCATTTACAATATTCATTGATTTTTGCCATTGAAAAACATGTTTTTCATATACCAGAAATGTTTGAAGCTACTGACTGAATGAAAGGAGCTGGCATCTCACTCTCTTTGAATCTTCTTTATCATGCTAGGATTAGCAGGAAAAAGCAAAAAATTTCAGAATTGCACCTTGCAATGTGGAGATATTACTGTTTGTGCATTTACAACATTCATTGATTTTTGCCATTGAAAAACATGTTTTTCATATACCAGAAATGTTTGAAGCTACTGACTGAATGAAAGGAGCTGGCATCTCACTCTCTTTGAATCTTCTTTATCATGCTAGGATTAACAGGAAAAAGCTAAAAATTTCAGAATTGCACCGTGCAATGTGGAGATATTACTGTTTGTGCATTTACAATATTCATTGATTTTTGCCATTGAAAAACATGTTTTTCATATACCAGAAATGTTTGAAGCTACTGACTGAATGAAAGGAGCTGGCATCTCACTCTCTTTGAATCTTCTTTATCATGCTAGGATTAACAGGAAAAAGCAAAAAATTTCAGAATTGCACCTTGCAATGTGGAGATATTACTGTTTGTGCATTTACAATATTCATTGATTTTTGCCATTGAAAAACATGTTTTTCATATACCAGAAATGTTTGAAGCTACTGACTGAATGAAAGGAGCTGGCATCTCACTCTCTTTGAATCTTCTTTATCATGCTAGGATTAACAGGAAAAAGCTAAAAATTTCAGAATTGCAAGGTGCAATGTGGAGATATTACTGTTTGTGCATTTACAATATGCATTGATTTTTGCCATTGAAAAACATGTTTTTCATATACCAGAAATGTTTGAAGCTACTGACTGAATGAAAGGAGCTGGCATCTCACTCTCTTTGAATCTTCTTTATCATGCTAGGATTAACAGGAAAAAGCTAAAAATTTCAGAATTGCACCGTGCAATGTGGAGATGTTACTGTTTGTGCATTTACAATATTCATTGATTTTTGCCATTGAAAAACATGTTTTTCATATACCAGAAATGTTTGAAGCTACTGACTGAATGAAAGGAGCTGGCATCTCACTCTCTTTGAATCTTCTTTATCATGCTAGGATTAGCAGGAAAAAGCAAAAAATTTCAGAATTGCACCTTGCAATGTGGAGATATTACTGTTTGTGCATTGACAATATTCATTGATTTTTGCCATTGAAAAACATGTTTTTCATATACCAGAAATGTTTGAAGCTACTGACTGAATGAAAGGAGCTGGCATCTCACTCTCTTTGAATCTTCTTTATCATGCTAGGATTAGCAGGAAAAAGCAAAAAATTTCAGAATTGCACCTTGCAATGTGGAGATATTACTGTTTGTGCATTTACAATATTCATTGATTTTTGCCATTGAAAAACATGTTTTTCATATACCAGAAATGTTTGAAGCTACTGACTGAATGAAAGGAGCTGGCATCTCACTCTCTTTGAATCTTCTTTATCATGCTAGGATTAACAGGAAAAAGCTAAAAATTTCAGAATTGCACCGTGCAATGTGGAGATATTACTGTTTGTGCATTTACAATATTCATTGATTTTTGCCATTGAAAAACATGTTTTTCATATACCAGAAATGTTTGAAGCTACTGACTGAATGAAAGGAGCTGGCATCTCACTCTCTTTGAATCTTCTTTATCATGCTAGGATTAGCAGGAAAAAGCAAAAAATTTCAGAATTGCACCTTGCAATGTGGAGATATTACTGTTTGTGCATTTACAATATTCATTGATTTTTGCCATTGAAAAACATGTTTTTCATATACCAGAAATGTTTGAAGCTACTGACTGAATGAAAGGAGCTGGCATCTCACTCTCTTTGAATCTTCTTTATCATGCTAGGATTAACAGGAAAAAGCAAAAAATTTCAGAATTGCACCTTGCAATGTGGAGATATTACTGTTTGTGCATTTACAATATTCATTGATTTTTGCCATTGAAAAACGTCCAGAAATGTTTGAAGCTACTGACTGAATGAAATGAGCTGGCATCTCTCTTTGAATCTTCTTTATCATGCTAGGATTAACAGGAAAAAGCTAAAAATTTCAGAATTGCACCGTGCAATGTGGAGATATTACTGTTTGTGCATTTACAATATTCATTGATTTTTGCCATTGAAAAACATGTTTTTCATATACCAGAAATGTTTGAAGCTACTGACTGAATGAAAGGAGCTGGCATCTCACTCTCTTTGAATCTTCTTTATCATGCTAGGATTAGCAGGAAAAAGCAAAAAATTTCAGAATTGCACCTTGCAATGTGGAGATATTACTGTTTGTGCATTTACAACATTCATTGATTTTTGCCATTGAAAAACATGTTTTTCATATACCAGAAATGTTTGAAGCTACTGACTGAATGAAAGGAGCTGGCATCTCACTCTCTTTGAATCTTCTTTATCATGCTAGGATTAACAGGAAAAAGCTAAAAATTTCAGAATTGCACCGTGCAATGTGGAGATATTACTGTTTGTGCATTTACAATATTCATTGATTTTTGCCATTGAAAAACATGTTTTTCATATACCAGAAATGTTTGAAGCTACTGACTGAATGAAAGGAGCTGGCATCTCACTCTCTTTGAATCTTCTTTATCATGCTAGGATTAGCAGGAAAAAGCAAAAAATTTCAGAATTGCACCTTGCAATGTGGAGATATTACTGTTTGTGCATTTACAATATTCATTGATTTTTGCCATTGAAAAACATGTTTTTCATATACCAGAAATGTTTGAAGCTACTGACTGAATGAAAGGAGCTGGCATCTCACTCTCTTTGAATCTTCTTTATCATGCTAGGATTAGCAGGAAAAAGCAAAAAATTTCAGAATTGCACCTTGCAATGTGGAGATATTACTGTTTGTGCATTTACAATATTCATTGATTTTTGCCATTGAAAAACATGTTTTTCATATACCAGAAATGTTTGAAGCTACTGACTGAATGAAAGGAGCTGGCATCTCACTCTCTTTGAATCTTCTTTATCATGCTAGGATTAACAGGAAAAAGCTAAAATTTCAGAATTGCACCGTGCAATGTGGAGATATTACTGTTTGTGCATTTACAATATTCATTGATTTTTGCCATTGAAAAACATGTTTTTCATATACCAGAAATGTTTGAAGCTACTGACTGAATGAAAGGAGCTGGCATCTCACTCTCTTTGAATCTTCTTTATCATGCTAGGATTAGCAGGAAAAAGCAAAAAATTTCAGAATTGCACCTTGCAATGTGGAGATATTACTGTTTGTGCATTTACAATATTCATTGATTTTTGCCATTGAAAAACGTTTTTCATATACCAGAAATGTTTGAAGCTACTGACTGAATGAAAGGAGCTGGCATCTCACTCTCTTTGAATCTTCTTTATCATGCTAGGATTAACAGGAAAAAGCAAAAAATTTCAGAATTGCACCTTGCAATGTGGAGATATTACTGTTTGTGCATTTACAATATTCATTGATTTTTGCCATTGAAAAACATGTTTTTCATATACCAGAAATGTTTGAAGCTACTGACTGAATGAAAGGAGCTGGCATCTCACTCTCTTTGAATCTTCTTTATCATGCTAGGATTAACAGGAAAAAGCTAAAAATTTCAGAATTGCACCGTGCAATGTGGAGATATTACTGTTTGTGCATTTACAATATTCATTGATTTTTGCCATTGAAAAACATGTTTTTCATATACCAGAAATGTTTGAAGCTACTGACTGAATGAAAGGAGCTGGCATCTCACTCTCTTTGAATCTTCTTTATCATGCTAGGATTAACAGGAAAAAGCAAAAAATTTCAGAATTGCACCTTGCAATGTGGAGATATTACTGTTTGTGCATTTACAATATTCATTGATTTTTGCCATTGAAAAACATGTTTTTCATATACCAGAAATGTTTGAAGCTACTGACTGAATGAAAGGAGCTGGCATCTCACTCTGAATCTTCTTTATCATGCTAGGATTAACAGGAAAAAGCTAAAAATTTCAGAATTGCACCGTGCAATGTGGAGATATTACTGTTTGTGCATTTACAATATTCATTGATTTTTGCCATTGAAAAACATGTTTTTCATATACCAGAAATGTTTGAAGCTACTGACTGAATGAAAGGAGCTGGCATCTCACTCTCTTTGAATCTTCATCATGCTAGGATTAGCAGGAAAAAGCAAAAAATTTCAGAATTGCACCTTGCAATGTGGAGATATTACTGTTTGTGCATTTACAATATTCATTGATTTTTGCCATTGAAAAACATGTTTTTCATATACCAGAAATGTTTGAAGCTACTGACTGAATGAAAGGAGCTGGCATCTCACTCTCTTTGAATCTTCTTTATCATGCTAGGATTAACAGGAAAAAGCAAAAAATTTCAGAATTGCACCTTGCAATGTGGAGATATTACTGTTTGTGCATTTACAATATTCATTGATTTTTGCCATTGAAAAACATGTTTTTCATATACCAGAAATGTTTGAAGCTACTGACTGAATGAAAGGAGCTGGCATCTCACTCTCTTTGAATCTTCTTTATCATGCTAGGATTAACAGGAAAAAGCTAAAAATTTCAGAATTGCACCGTGCAATGTGGAGATATTACTGTTTGTGCATTTACAATATTCATTGATTTTTGCCATTGAAAAACATGTTTTCATATACCAGAAATGTTTGAAGCTACTGACTGAATGAAAGGAGCTGGCATCTCACTCTCTTTGAATCTTCTTTATCATGCTAGGATTAGCAGGAAAAAGCAAAAAATTTCAGAATTGCACCTTGCAATGTGGAGATATTACTGTTTGTGCATTTACAATATTCATTGATTTTTGCCATAGAAAAACATGTTTTTCATATACCAGAAATGTTTGAAGCTACTGACTGAATGAAAGGAGCTGGCATCTCACTCTCTTTGAATCTTCTTTATCATGCTAGGATTAACAGGAAAAAGCTAAAAATTTCAGAATTGCACCGTGCAATGTGGAGATATTACTGTTTGTGCATTTACAATATTCATTGATTTTTGCCATTGAAAAACATGTTTTTCATATACCAGAAATGTTTGAAGCTACTGACTGAATGAAAGGAGCTGGCATCTCACTCTCTTTGAATCTTCTTTATCATGCTAGGATTAGCAGGAAAAAGCAAAAAATTTCAGAATTGCTCCTTGCAATGTGGAGATATTACTGTTTGTGCATTTACAATATTCATTCATTTTTGCCATTGAAAAACATGTTTTTCATATACCAGAAATGTTTGAAGCTACTGACTGAATGAAAGGAGCTGGCATCTCACTCTCTTTGAATCTTCTTTATCATGCTAGGATTAACAGGAAAAAGCAAAAAAATTCAGAATTGCACCTTGCAATGTGGAGATATTACTGTTTGTGCATTTACAATATTCATTGATTTTTGCCATTGAAAAACATGTTTTTCATATACCAGAAATGTTTGAAGCTACTGACTGAATGAAAGGAGCTGGCATCTCACTCTCTTTGAATCTTCTTTATCATGCTAGGATTAACAGGAAAAAGCTAAAAATTTCAGAATTGCACCGTTCAATGTGGAGATATTACTGTTTGTGCATTTACAATATTCATTGATTTTTGCCATTGAAAAACATGTTTTTCATATACCAGAAATGTTTGAAGCTACTGACTGAATGAAAGGAGCTGGCATCTCACTCTCTTTGAATCTTCTTTATCATGCTAGGATTAGCAGGAAAAAGCAAAAAATTTCAGAATTGCACCTTGCAATGTGGAGATATTACTGTTTGTGCATTTACAATATTCATTGATTTTTGCCATTGAAAAACATGTTTTTCATATACCAGAAATGTTTGAAGCTACTGACTGAATGAAAGGAGCTGGCATCTCACTCTCTTTGAATCTTCTTTATCATGCTAGGATTAACAGGAAAAAGCTAAAAATTTCAGAATTGCACCGTGCAATGTGGAGATATTACTGTTTGTGCATTTACAATATTCATTGATTTTTGCCATTGAAAAACATGTTTTTCATATACCAGAAATGTTTGAAGCTACTGACTGAATGAAAGGAGCTGGCATCTCACTCTCTTTGAATCTTCTTTATCATGCTAGGATTAGCAGGAAAAAGCAAAAAATTTCAGAATTGCACCTTGCAATGTGGAGATATTACTGTTTGTGCATTTACAATATTCATTGATTTTTGCCATTGAAAAACATGTTTTTCATATACCAGAAATGTTTGAAGCTACTGACTGAATGAAAGGAGCTGGCATCTCACTCTCTTTGAATCTTCTTTATCATGCTAGGATTAACAGGAAAAAGCTAAAAATTTCAGAATTGCACCGTGCAATGTGGAGATATTACTGTTTGTGCATTTACAATATTCATTGATTTTTGCCATTGAAAAACATGTTTTTCATATACCAGAAATGTTTGAAGCTACTGACTGAATGAAAGGAGCTGGCATCTCACTCTCTTTGAATCTTCTTTATCATGCTAGGATTAGCAGGAAAAAGCACAAAATTTCAGAATTGCACCTTGCAATGTGGAGATATTACTGTTTGTGCATTTACAATATTCATTGATTTTTGCCATTGAAAAACATGTTTTTCATATACCAGAAATGTTTGAAGCTACTGACTGAATGAAAGGAGCTGGCATCTCACTCTCTTTGAATCTTCTTTATCATGCTAGGATTAACAGGAAAAAGCAAAAAATTTCAGAATTGCACCTTGCAATGTGGAGATATTACTGTTTGTGCATTTACAATATTCATTGATTTTTGCCATTGAAAAACATGTTTTTCATATACCAGAAATGTTTGAAGCTACTGACTGAATGAAAGGAGCTGGCATCTCACTCTCTTTGAATCTTCTTTATCATGCTAGGATTAACAGGAAAAAGCTAAAAATTTCAGAATTGCACCGTGCAATGTGGAGATATTACTGTTTGTGCATTTACAATATTCATTGATTTTTGCCATTGAAAAACATGTTTTTCATATACCAGAAATGTTTGAAGCTACTGACTGAATGAAAGAGCTGGCATCTCACTCTCTTTGAATCTTTATCATGCTAGGATTAACAGGAAAAAGCAAAAAATTTCAGAATTGCACCTTGCAATGTGGAGATATTACTGTTTGTGCATTTACAATATTCATTGATTTTTGCCATTGAAAAACATGTTTTTCATATACCAGAAATGTTTGAAGCTACTGACTGAATGAAAGGAGCTGGCATCTCACTCTGAATCTTCTTTATCATGCTAGGATTAACAGGAAAAAGCTAAAAATTTCAGAATTGCACCGTGCAATGTGGAGATATTACTGTTTGTGCATTTACAATATTCATTGATTTTTGCCATTGAAAAACATGTTTTTCATATACCAGAAATGTTTGAAGCTACTGACTGAATGAAAGGAGCTGGCATCTCACTCTCTTTGAATCTTCATCATGCTAGGATTAGCAGGAAAAAGCAAAAAATTTCAGAATTGCACCTTGCAATGTGGAGATATTACTGTTTGTGCATTTACAATATTCATTGATTTTTGCCATTGAAAAACATGTTTTTCATATACCAGAAATGTTTGAAGCTACTGACTGAATGAAAGGAGCTGGCATCTCACTCTCTTTGAATCTTCTTTATCATGCTAGGATTAACAGGAAAAAGCAAAAAATTTCAGAATTGCACCTTGCAATGTGGAGATATTACTGTTTGTGCATTTACAATATTCATTGATTTTTGCCATTGAAAAACATGTTTTTCATATACCAGAAATGTTTGAAGCTACTGACTGAATGAAAGGAGCTGGCATCTCACTCTCTTTGAATCTTCTTTATCATGCTAGGATTAACAGGAAAAAGCTAAAAATTTCAGAATTGCACCGTGCAATGTGGAGATATTACTGTTTGTGCATTTACAATATTCATTGATTTTTGCCATTGAAAAACATGTTTTTCATATACCAGAAATGTTTGAAGCTACTGACTGAATGAAAGGAGCTGGCATCTCACTCTCTTTGAATCTTCTTTATCATGCTAGGATTAGCAGGAAAAAGCAAAAAATTTCAGAATTGCACCTTGCAATGTGGAGATATTACTGTTTGTGCATTTACAATATTCATTGATTTTTGCCATTGAAAAACATGTTTTTCATATACCAGAAATGTTTGAAGCTACTGACTGAATGAAAGGAGCTGGCATCTCACTCTCTTTGAATCTTCTTTATCATGCTAGGATTAACAGGAAAAAGCTAAAAATTTCAGAATTGCACCGTGCAATGTGGAGATATTACTGTTTGTGCATTTACAATATTCATTGATTTTTGCCATTGAAAAACATGTTTTTCATATACCAGAAATGTTTGAAGCTACTGACTGAATGAAAGGAGCTGGCATCTCACTCTCTTTGAATCTTCTTTATCATGCTAGGATTAGCAGGAAAAAGCAAAAAATTTCAGAATTGCACCTTGCAATGTGGAGATATTACTGTTTGTGCATTTACAATATTCATTGATTTTTGCCATTGAAAAACATGTTTTTCATATACCAGAAATGTTTGAAGCTACTGACTGAATGAAAGGAGCTGGCATCTCACTCTCTTTGAATCTTCTTTATCATGCTAGGATTAACAGGAAAAAGCTAAAAATTTCAGAATTGCACCGTGCAATGTGGAGATATTACTGTTTGTGCATTTACAATATTCATTGATTTTTGCCATTGAAAAACATGTTTTTCATATACCAGAAATGTTTGAAGCTACTGACTGAATGAAAGGAGCTGGCATCTCACTCTCTTTGAATCTTCTTTATCATGCTAGGATTAGCAGGAAAAAGCAAAAAATTTCAGAATTGCACCTTGCAATGTGGAGATATTACTGTTTGTGCATTTACAATATTCATTGATTTTTGCCATAGAAAAACATGTTTTTCATATACCAGAAATGTTTGAAGCTACTGACTGAATGAAAGGAGCTGGCATCTCACTCTCTTTGAATCTTCTTTATCATGCTAGGATTAACAGGAAAAAGCTAAAAATTTCAGAATTGCACCGTGCAATGTGGAGATATTACTGTTTGTGCATTTACAATATTCATTGATTTTTGCCATTGAAAAACATGTTTTTCATATACCAGAAATGTTTGAAGCTACTGACTGAATGAAAGGAGCTGGCATCTCACTCTCTTTGAATCTTCTTTATCATGCTAGGATTAGCAGGAAAAAGCAAAAAATTTCAGAATTGCTCCTTGCAATGTGGAGATATTACTGTTTGTGCATTTACAATATTCATTCATTTTTGCCATTGAAAAACATGTTTTTCATATACCAGAAATGTTTGAAGCTACTGACTGAATGAAAGGAGCTGGCATCTCACTCTCTTTGAATCTTCTTTATCATGCTAGGATTAACAGGAAAAAGCAAAAAAATTCAGAATTGCACCTTGCAATGTGGAGATATTACTGTTTGTGCATTTACAATATTCATTGATTTTTGCCATTGAAAAACATGTTTTTCATATACCAGAAATGTTTGAAGCTACTGACTGAATGAAAGGAGCTGGCATCTCACTCTCTTTGAATCTTTATCATGCTAGGATTAACAGGAAAAAGCTAAAAATTTCAGAATTGCACCGTGCAATGTGGAGATATTACTGTTTGTGCATTTACAATATTCATTGATTTTTGCCATTGAAAAACATGTTTTTCATATACCAGAAATGTTTGAAGCTACTGACTGAATGAAAGGAGCTGGCATCTCACTCTCTTTGAATCTTCTTTATCATGCTAGGATTAGCAGGAAAAAGCAAAAAATTTCAGAATTGCACCTTGCAATGTGGAGATATTACTGTTTGTGCATTTACAATATTCATTGATTTTTGCCATTGAAAAACATGTTTTTCATATACCAGAAATGTTTGAAGCTACTGACTGAATGAAAGGAGCTGGCATCTCACTCTCTTTGAATCTTCTTTATCATGCTAGGATTAACAGGAAAAAGCTAAAAATTTCAGAATTGCACCGTGCAATGTGGAGATATTACTGTTTGTGCATTTACAATATTCATTGATTTTTGCCATTGAAAAACATGTTTTTCATATACCAGAAATGTTTGAAGCTACTGACTGAATGAAAGGAGCTGGCATCTCACTCTCTTTGAATCTTCTTTATCATGCTAGGATTAGCAGGAAAAAGCAAAAAATTTCAGAATTGCACCTTGCAATGTGGAGATATTACTGTTTGTGCATTTACAATATTCATTGATTTTTGCCATTGAAAAACATGTTTTTCATATACCAGAAATGTTTGAAGCTACTGACTGAATGAAAGGAGCTGGCATCTCACTCTCTTTGAATCTTCTTTATCATGCTAGGATTAACAGGAAAAAGCTAAAAATTTCAGAATTGCACCGTGCAATGTGGAGATATTACTGTTTGTGCATTTACAATATTCATTGATTTTTGCCATTGAAAAACATGTTTTTCATATACCAGAAATGTTTGAAGCTACTGACTGAATGAAAGGAGCTGGCATCTCACTCTCTTTGAATCTTCTTTATCATGCTAGGATTAGCAGGAAAAAGCAAAAAATTTCAGAATTGCACCTTGCAATGTGGAGATATTACTGTTTGTGCATTTACAATATTCATTGATTTTTGCCATAGAAAAACATGTTTTTCATATACCAGAAATGTTTGAAGCTACTGACTGAATGAAAGGAGCTGGCATCTCACTCTCTTTGAATCTTCTTTATCATGCTAGGATTAACAGGAAAAAGCTAAAAATTTCAGAATTGCACCGTGCAATGTGGAGATATTACTGTTTGTGCATTTACAATATTCATTGATTTTTGCCATTGAAAAACATGTTTTTCATATACCAGAAATGTTTGAAGCTACTGACTGAATGAAAGGAGCTGGCATCTCACTCTCTTTGAATCTTCTTTATCATGCTAGGATTAGCAGGAAAAAGCAAAAAATTTCAGAATTGCTCCTTGCAATGTGGAGATATTACTGTTTGTGCATTTACAATATTCATTCATTTTTGCCATTGAAAAACATGTTTTTCATATACCAGAAATGTTTGAAGCTACTGACTGAATGAAAGGAGCTGGCATCTCACTCTCTTTGAATCTTCTTTATCATGCTAGGATTAACAGGAAAAAGCAAAAAAATTCAGAATTGCACCTTGCAATGTGGAGATATTACTGTTTGTGCATTTACAATATTCATTGATTTTTGCCATTGAAAAACATGTTTTTCATATACCAGAAATGTTTGAAGCTACTGACTGAATGAAAGGAGCTGGCATCTCACTCTCTTTGAATCTTCTTTATCATGCTAGGATTAACAGGAAAAAGCTAAAAATTTCAGAATTGCACCGTGCAATGTGGAGATATTACTGTTTGTGCATTTACAATATTCATTGATTTTTGCCATTGAAAAACATGTTTTTCATATACCAGAAATGTTTGAAGCTACTGACTGAATGAAAGGAGCTGGCATCTCACTCTCTTTGAATCTTCTTTATCATGCTAGGATTAGCAGGAAAAAGCAAAAAATTTCAGAATTGCTCCTTGCAATGTGGAGATATTACTGTTTGTGCATTTACAATATTCATTCATTTTTGCCATTGAAAAACATGTTTTTCATATACCAGAAATGTTTGAAGCTACTGACTGAATGAAAGGAGCTGGCATCTCACTCTCTTTGAATCTTCTTTATCATGCTAGGATTAACAGGAAAAAGCAAAAAAATTCAGAATTGCACCTTGCAATGTGGAGATATTACTGTTTGTGCATTTACAATATTCATTGATTTTTGCCATTGAAAAACATGTTTTTCATATACCAGAAATGTTTGAAGCTACTGACTGAATGAAAGGAGCTGGCATCTCACTCTCTTTGAATCTTTATCATGCTAGGATTAACAGGAAAAAGCTAAAAATTTCAGAATTGCACCGTGCAATGTGGAGATATTACTGTTTGTGCATTTACAATATTCATTGATTTTTGCCATTGAAAAACATGTTTTTCATATACCAGAAATGTTTGAAGCTACTGACTGAATGAAAGGAGCTGGCATCTCACTCTCTTTGAATCTTCTTTATCATGCTAGGATTAGCAGGAAAAAGCAAAAAATTTCAGAATTGCACCTTGCAATGTGGAGATATTACTGTTTGTGCATTTACAATATTCATTGATTTTTGCCATTGAAAAACATGTTTTTCATATACCAGAAATGTTTGAAGCTACTGACTGAATGAAAGGAGCTGGCATCTCACTCTCTTTGAATCTTCTTTATCATGCTAGGATTAACAGGAAAAAGCTAAAAATTTCAGAATTGCACCGTGCAATGTGGAGATATTACTGTTTGTGCATTTACAATATTCATTGATTTTTGCCATTGAAAAACATGTTTTTCATATACCAGAAATGTTTGAAGCTACTGACTGAATGAAAGGAGCTGGCATCTCACTCTCTTTGAATCTTCTTTATCATGCTAGGATTAGCAGGAAAAAGCAAAAAATTTCAGAATTGCACCTTGCAATGTGGAGATATTACTGTTTGTGCATTTACAATATTCATTGATTTTTGCCATTGAAAAACATGTTTTTCATATACCAGAAATGTTTGAAGCTACTGACTGAATGAAAGGAGCTGGCATCTCACTCTCTTTGAATCTTCTTTATCATGCTAGGATTAACAGGAAAAAGCTAAAAATTTCAGAATTGCACCGTGCAATGTGGAGATATTACTGTTTGTGCATTTACAATATTCATTGATTTTTGCCATTGAAAAACATGTTTTTCATATACCAGAAATGTTTGAAGCTACTGACTGAATGAAAGGAGCTGGCATCTCACTCTCTTTGAATCTTCTTTATCATGCTAGGATTAACAGGAAAAAGCTAAAAATTTCAGAATTGCACCGTGCAATGTGGAGATATTACTGTTTGTGCATTTACAATATTCATTGATTTTTGCCATTGAAAAACATGTTTTTCATATACCAGAAATGTTTGAAGCTACTGACTGAATGAAAGGAGCTGGCATCTCACTCTCTTTGAATCTTCTTTATCATGCTAGGATTAGCAGGAAAAAGCAAAAAATTTCAGAATTGCACCTTGCAATGTGGAGATATTACTGTTTGTGCATTTACAATATTCATTGATTTTTGCCATTGAAAAACATGTTTTTCATATACCAGAAATGTTTGAAGCTACTGACTGAATGAAAGGAGCTGGCATCTCACTCTCTTTGAATCTTCTTTATCATGCTAGGATTAACAGGAAAAAGCTAAAAATTTCAGAATTGCACCGTGCAATGTGGAGATATTACTGTTTGTGCATTTACAATATTCATTGATTTTTGCCATTGAAAAACATGTTTTTCATATACCAGAAATGTTTGAAGCTACTGACTGAATGAAAGGAGCTGGCATCTCACTCTCTTTGAATCTTCTTTATCATGCTAGGATTAGCAGGAAAAAGCAAAAAATTTCAGAATTGCACCTTGCAATGTGGAGATATTACTGTTTGTGCATTTACAATATTCATTGATTTTTGCCATAGAAAAACATGTTTTTCATATACCAGAAATGTTTGAAGCTACTGACTGAATGAAAGGAGCTGGCATCTCACTCTCTTTGAATCTTCTTTATCATGCTAGGATTAACAGGAAAAAGCTAAAAATTTCAGAATTGCACCGTGCAATGTGGAGATATTACTGTTTGTGCATTTACAATATTCATTGATTTTTGCCATTGAAAAACATGTTTTTCATATACCAGAAATGTTTGAAGCTACTGACTGAATGAAAGGAGCTGGCATCTCACTCTCTTTGAATCTTCTTTATCATGCTAGGATTAGCAGGAAAAAGCAAAAAATTTCAGAATTGCTCCTTGCAATGTGGAGATATTACTGTTTGTGCATTTACAATATTCATTCATTTTTGCCATTGAAAAACATGTTTTTCATATACCAGAAATGTTTGAAGCTACTGACTGAATGAAAGGAGCTGGCATCTCACTCTCTTTGAATCTTCTTTATCATGCTAGGATTAACAGGAAAAAGCAAAAAAATTCAGAATTGCACCTTGCAATGTGGAGATATTACTGTTTGTGCATTTACAATATTCATTGATTTTTGCCATTGAAAAACATGTATTTCATATACCAGAAATGTTTGAAGCTACTGACTGAATGAAAGGAGCTGGCATCTCACTCTCTTTGAATCTTTATCATGCTAGGATTAACAGGAAAAAGCTAAAAATTTCAGAATTGCACCGTGCAATGTGGAGATATTACTGTTTGTGCATTTACAATATTCATTGATTTTTGCCATTGAAAAACATGTTTTTCATATACCAGAAATGTTTGAAGCTACTGACTGAATGAAAGGAGCTGGCATCTCACTCTCTTTGAATCTTCTTTATCATGCTAGGATTAGCAGGAAAAAGCAAAAAATTTCAGAATTGCACCTTGCAATGTGGAGATATTACTGTTTGTGCATTTACAATATTCATTGATTTTTGCCATTGAAAAACATGTTTTTCATATACCAGAAATGTTTGAAGCTACTGACTGAATGAAAGGAGCTGGCATCTCACTCTCTTTGAATCTTCTTTATCATGCTAGGATTAACAGGAAAAAGCTAAAAATTTCAGAATTGCACCGTGCAATGTGGAGATATTACTGTTTGTGCATTTACAATATTCATTGATTTTTGCCATTGAAAAACATGTTTTTCATATACCAGAAATGTTTGAAGCTACTGACTGAATGAAAGGAGCTGGCATCTCACTCTCTTTGAATCTTCTTTATCATGCTAGGATTAGCAGGAAAAAGCAAAAAATTTCAGAATTGCACCTTGCAATGTGGAGATATTACTGTTTGTGCATTTACAATATTCATTGATTTTTGCCATTGAAAAACATGTTTTTCATATACCAGAAATGTTTGAAGCTACTGACTGAATGAAAGGAGCTGGCATCTCACTCTCTTTGAATCTTCTTTATCATGCTAGGATTAACAGGAAAAAGCTAAAAATTTCAGAATTGCACCGTGCAATGTGGAGATATTACTGTTTGTGCATTTACAATATTCATTGATTTTTGCCATTGAAAAACATGTTTTTCATATACCAGAAATGTTTGAAGCTACTGACTGAATGAAAGGAGCTGGCATCTCACTCTCTTTGAATCTTCTTTATCATGCTAGGATTAGCAGGAAAAAGCACAAAATTTCAGAATTGCACCTTGCAATGTGGAGATATTACTGTTTGTGCATTTACAATATTCATTGATTTTTGCCATTGAAAAACATGTTTTTCATATACCAGAAATGTTTGAAGCTACTGACTGAATGAAAGGAGCTGGCATCTCACTCTCTTTGAATCTTCTTTATCATGCTAGGATTAACAGGAAAAAGCAAAAAATTTCAGAATTGCACCTTGCAATGTGGAGATATTACTGTTTGTGCATTTACAATATTCATTGATTTTTGCCATTGAAAAACATGTTTTTCATATACCAGAAATGTTTGAAGCTACTGACTGAATGAAAGGAGCTGGCATCTCACTCTCTTTGAATCTTCTTTATCATGCTAGGATTAACAGGAAAAAGCTAAAAATTTCAGAATTGCACCGTGCAATGTGGAGATATTACTGTTTGTGCATTTACAATATGCATTGATTTTTGCCATTGAAAAACATGTTTTTCATATACCAGAAATGTTTGAAGCTACTGACTGAATGAAAGGAGCTGGCATCTCACTCTCTTTGAATCTTCTTTATCATGCTAGGATTAACAGGAAAAAGCAAAAAATTTCAGAATTGCACCTTGCAATGTGGAGATATTACTGTTTGTGCATTTACAATATTCATTGATTTTTGCCATTGAAAAACATGTTTTTCATATACCAGAAATGTTTGAAGCTACTGACTGAATGAAAGGAGCTGGCATCTCACTCTGAATCTTCTTTATCATGCTAGGATTAACAGGAAAAAGCTAAAAATTTCAGAATTGCACCGTGCAATGTGGAGATATTACTGTTTGTGCATTTACAATATTCATTGATTTTTGCCATTGAAAAACATGTTTTTCATATACCAGAAATGTTTGAAGCTACTGACTGAATGAAAGGAGCTGGCATCTCACTCTCTTTGAATCTTCATCATGCTAGGATTAGCAGGAAAAAGCAAAAAATTTCAGAATTGCACCTTGCAATGTGGAGATATTACTGTTTGTGCATTTACAATATTCATTGATTTTTGCCATTGAAAAACATGTTTTTCATATACCAGAAATGTTTGAAGCTACTGACTGAATGAAAGGAGCTGGCATCTCACTCTCTTTGAATCTTCTTTATCATGCTAGGATTAACAGGAAAAAGCAAAAAATTTCAGAATTGCACCTTGCAATGTGGAGATATTACTGTTTGTGCATTTACAATATTCATTGATTTTTGCCATTGAAAAACATGTTTTTCATATACCAGAAATGTTTGAAGCTACTGACTGAATGAAAGGAGCTGGCATCTCACTCTCTTTGAATCTTCTTTATCATGCTAGGATTAACAGGAAAAAGCTAAAAATTTCAGAATTGCACCGTGCAATGTGGAGATATTACTGTTTGTGCATTTACAATATTCATTGATTTTTGCCATTGAAAAACATGTTTTTCATATACCAGAAATGTTTGAAGCTACTGACTGAATGAAAGGAGCTGGCATCTCACTCTCTTTGAATCTTCTTTATCATGCTAGGATTAGCAGGAAAAAGCAAAAAATTTCAGAATTGCACCTTGCAATGTGGAGATATTACTGTTTGTGCATTTACAATATTCATTGATTTTTGCCATTGAAAAACATGTTTTTCATATACCAGAAATGTTTGAAGCTACTGACTGAATGAAAGGAGCTGGCATCTCACTCTCTTTGAATCTTCTTTATCATGCTAGGATTAACAGGAAAAAGCTAAAAATTTCAGAATTGCACCGTGCAATGTGGAGATATTACTGTTTGTGCATTTACAATATTCATTGATTTTTGCCATTGAAAAACATGTTTTTCATATACCAGAAATGTTTGAAGCTACTGACTGAATGAAAGGAGCTGGCATCTCACTCTCTTTGAATCTTCTTTATCATGCTAGGATTAGCAGGAAAAAGCAAAAAATTTCAGAATTGCACCTTGCAATGTGGAGATATTACTGTTTGTGCATTTACAATATTCATTCATTTTTGCCATTGAAAAACATGTTTTTCATATACCAGAAATGTTTGAAGCTACTGACTGAATGAAAGGAGCTGGCATCTCACTCTCTTTGAATCTTCTTTATCATGCTAGGATTAACAGGAAAAAGCAAAAAAATTCAGAATTGCACCTTGCAATGTGGAGATATTACTGTTTGTGCATTTACAATATTCATTGATTTTTGCCATTGAAAAACATGTTTTTCATATACCAGAAATGTTTGAAGCTACTGACTGAATGAAAGGAGCTGGCATCTCACTCTCTTTGAATCTTCTTTATCATGCTAGGATTAACAGGAAAAAGCTAAAAATTTCAGAATTGCACCGTGCAATGTGGAGATATTACTGTTTGTGCATTTACAATATTCATTGATTTTTGCCATTGAAAAACATGTTTTTCATATACCAGAAATGTTTGAAGCTACTGACTGAATGAAAGGAGCTGGCATCTCACTCTCTTTGAATCTTCTTTATCATGCTAGGATTAGCAGGAAAAAGCAAAAAATTTCAGAATTGCACCTTGCAATGTGGAGATATTACTGTTTGTGCATTTACAATATTCATTGATTTTTGCCATTGAAAAACATGTTTTTCATATACCAGAAATGTTTGAAGCTACTGACTGAATGAAAGGAGCTGGCATCTCACTCTCTTTGAATCTTCTTTATCATGCTAGGATTAACAGGAAAAAGCTAAAAATTTCAGAATTGCACCGTGCAATGTGGAGATATTACTGTTTGTGCATTTACAATATTCATTGATTTTTGCCATTGAAAAACATGTTTTTCATATACCAGAAATGTTTGAAGCTACTGACTGAATGAAAGGAGCTGGCATCTCACTCTCTTTGAATCTTCTTTATCATGCTAGGATTAGCAGGAAAAAGCAAAAAATTTCAGAATTGCACCTTGCAATGTGGAGATATTACTGTTTGTGCATTTACAATATTCATTGATTTTTGCCATTGAAAAACATGTTTTTCATATACCAGAAATGTTTGAAGCTACTGACTGAATGAAAGGAGCTGGCATCTCACTCTCTTTGAATCTTCTTTATCATGCTAGGATTAACAGGAAAAAGCTAAAAATTTCAGAATTGCACCGTGCAATGTGGAGATATTACTGTTTGTGCATTTACAATATTCATTGATTTTTGCCATTGAAAAACATGTTTTTCATATACCAGAAATGTTTGAAGCTACTGACTGAATGAAAGGAGCTGGCATCTCACTCTCTTTGAATCTTCTTTATCATGCTAGGATTAGCAGGAAAAAGCAAAAAATTTCAGAATTGCACCTTGCAATGTGGAGATATTACTGTTTGTGCATTTACAATATTCATTGATTTTTGCCATTGAAAAACATGTTTTTCATATACCAGAAATGTTTGAAGCTACTGACTGAATGAAAGGAGCTGGCATCTCACTCTCTTTGAATCTTCTTTATCATGCTAGGATTAACAGGAAAAAGCAAAAAATTTCAGAATTGCACCTTGCAATGTGGAGATATTACTGTTTGTGCATTTACAATATTCATTGATTTTTGCCATTGAAAAACATGTTTTTCATATACCAGAAATGTTTGAAGCTACTGACTGAATGAAAGGAGCTGGCATCTCACTCTCTTTGAATCTTCTTTATCATGCTAGGATTAACAGGAAAAAGCTAAAAATTTCAGAATTGCACCGTGCAATGTGGAGATATTACTGTTTGTGCATTTACAATATGCATTGATTTTTGCCATTGAAAAACATGTTTTTCATATACCAGAAATGTTTGAAGCTACTGACTGAATGAAAGGAGCTGGCATCTCACTCTCTTTGAATCTTCTTTATCATGCTAGGATTAACAGGAAAAAGCTAAAAATTTCAGAATTGCACCGTGCAATGTGGAGATATTACTGTTTGTGCATTTACAATATTCATTGATTTTTGCCATTGAAAAACATGTTTTTCATATACCAGAAATGTTTGAAGCTACTGACTGAATGAAAGGAGCTGGCATCTCACTCTCTTTGAATCTTCTTTATCATGCTAGGATTAGCAGGAAAAAGCAAAAAATTTCAGAATTGCACCTTGCAATGTGGAGATATTACTGTTTGTGCATTTACAATATTCATTGATTTTTGCCATAGAAAAACATGTTTTTCATATACCAGAAATGTTTGAAGCTACTGACTGAATGAAAGGAGCTGGCATCTCACTCTCTTTGAATCTTCTTTATCATGCTAGGATTAACAGGAAAAAGCTAAAAATTTCAGAATTGCACCGTGCAATGTGGAGATATTACTGTTTGTGCATTTACAATATTCATTGATTTTTGCCATTGAAAAACATGTTTTTCATATACCAGAAATGTTTGAAGCTACTGACTGAATGAAAGGAGCTGGCATCTCACTCTCTTTGAATCTTCTTTATCATGCTAGGATTAGCAGGAAAAAGCAAAAAATTTCAGAATTGCTCCTTGCAATGTGGAGATATTACTGTTTGTGCATTTACAATATTCATTCATTTTTGCCATTGAAAAACATGTTTTTCATATACCAGAAATGTTTGAAGCTACTGACTGAATGAAAGGAGCTGGCATCTCACTCTCTTTGAATCTTCTTTATCATGCTAGGATTAACAGGAAAAAGCAAAAAAATTCAGAATTGCACCTTGCAATGTGGAGATATTACTGTTTGTGCATTTACAATATTCATTGATTTTTGCCATTGAAAAACATGTTTTTCATATACCAGAAATGTTTGAAGCTACTGACTGAATGAAAGGAGCTGGCATCTCACTCTCTTTGAATCTTCTTTATCATGCTAGGATTAACAGGAAAAAGCTAAAAATTTCAGAATTGCACCGTTCAATGTGGAGATATTACTGTTTGTGCATTTACAATATTCATTGATTTTTGCCATTGAAAAACATGTTTTTCATATACCAGAAATGTTTGAAGCTACTGACTGAATGAAAGGAGCTGGCATCTCACTCTCTTTGAATCTTCTTTATCATGCTAGGATTAGCAGGAAAAAGCAAAAAATTTCAGAATTGCACCTTGCAATGTGGAGATATTACTGTTTGTGCATTTACAATATTCATTGATTTTTGCCATTGAAAAACATGTTTTTCATATACCAGAAATGTTTGAAGCTACTGACTGAATGAAAGGAGCTGGCATCTCACTCTCTTTGAATCTTCTTTATCATGCTAGGATTAACAGGAAAAAGCTAAAAATTTCAGAATTGCACCGTGCAATGTGGAGATATTACTGTTTGTGCATTTACAATATTCATTGATTTTTGCCATTGAAAAACATGTTTTTCATATACCAGAAATGTTTGAAGCTACTGACTGAATGAAAGGAGCTGGCATCTCACTCTCTTTGAATCTTCTTTATCATGCTAGGATTAGCAGGAAAAAGCAAAAAATTTCAGAATTGCACCTTGCAATGTGGAGATATTACTGTTTGTGCATTTACAATATTCATTGATTTTTGCCATTGAAAAACATGTTTTTCATATACCAGAAATGTTTGAAGCTACTGACTGAATGAAAGGAGCTGGCATCTCACTCTCTTTGAATCTTCTTTATCATGCTAGGATTAACAGGAAAAAGCTAAAAATTTCAGAATTGCACCGTGCAATGTGGAGATATTACTGTTTGTGCATTTACAATATTCATTGATTTTTGCCATTGAAAAACATGTTTTTCATATACCAGAAATGTTTGAAGCTACTGACTGAATGAAAGGAGCTGGCATCTCACTCTCTTTGAATCTTCTTTATCATGCTAGGATTAGCAGGAAAAAGCACAAAATTTCAGAATTGCACCTTGCAATGTGGAGATATTACTGTTTGTGCATTTACAATATTCATTGATTTTTGCCATTGAAAAACATGTTTTTCATATACCAGAAATGTTTGAAGCTACTGACTGAATGAAAGGAGCTGGCATCTCACTCTCTTTGAATCTTCTTTATCATGCTAGGATTAACAGGAAAAAGCAAAAAATTTCAGAATTGCACCTTGCAATGTGGAGATATTACTGTTTGTGCATTTACAATATTCATTGATTTTTGCCATTGAAAAACATGTTTTTCATATACCAGAAATGTTTGAAGCTACTGACTGAATGAAAGGAGCTGGCATCTCACTCTCTTTGAATCTTCTTTATCATGCTAGGATTAACAGGAAAAAGCTAAAAATTTCAGAATTGCACCGTGCAATGTGGAGATATTACTGTTTGTGCATTTACAATATTCATTGATTTTTGCCATTGAAAAACATGTTTTTCATATACCAGAAATGTTTGAAGCTACTGACTGAATGAAAGGAGCTGGCATCTCACTCTCTTTGAATCTTTATCATGCTAGGATTAACAGGAAAAAGCAAAAAATTTCAGAATTGCACCTTGCAATGTGGAGATATTACTGTTTGTGCATTTACAATATTCATTGATTTTTGCCATTGAAAAACATGTTTTTCATATACCAGAAATGTTTGAAGCTACTGACTGAATGAAAGGAGCTGGCATCTCACTCTGAATCTTCTTTATCATGCTAGGATTAACAGGAAAAAGCTAAAAATTTCAGAATTGCACCGTGCAATGTGGAGATATTACTGTTTGTGCATTTACAATATTCATTGATTTTTGCCATTGAAAAACATGTTTTTCATATACCAGAAATGTTTGAAGCTACTGACTGAATGAAAGGAGCTGGCATCTCACTCTCTTTGAATCTTCATCATGCTAGGATTAGCAGGAAAAAGCAAAAAATTTCAGAATTGCACCTTGCAATGTGGAGATATTACTGTTTGTGCATTTACAATATTCATTGATTTTTGCCATTGAAAAACATGTTTTTCATATACCAGAAATGTTTGAAGCTACTGACTGAATGAAAGGAGCTGGCATCTCACTCTCTTTGAATCTTCTTTATCATGCTAGGATTAACAGGAAAAAGCAAAAAATTTCAGAATTGCACCTTGCAATGTGGAGATATTACTGTTTGTGCATTTACAATATTCATTGATTTTTGCCATTGAAAAACATGTTTTTCATATACCAGAAATGTTTGAAGCTACTGACTGAATGAAAGGAGCTGGCATCTCACTCTCTTTGAATCTTCTTTATCATGCTAGGATTAACAGGAAAAAGCTAAAAATTTCAGAATTGCACCGTGCAATGTGGAGATATTACTGTTTGTGCATTTACAATATTCATTGATTTTTGCCATTGAAAAACATGTTTTTCATATACCAGAAATGTTTGAAGCTACTGACTGAATGAAAGGAGCTGGCATCTCACTCTCTTTGAATCTTCTTTATCATGCTAGGATTAGCAGGAAAAAGCAAAAAATTTCAGAATTGCACCTTGCAATGTGGAGATATTACTGTTTGTGCATTTACAATATTCATTGATTTTTGCCATTGAAAAACATGTTTTTCATATACCAGAAATGTTTGAAGCTACTGACTGAATGAAAGGAGCTGGCATCTCACTCTCTTTGAATCTTCTTTATCATGCTAGGATTAACAGGAAAAAGCAAAAAATTTCAGAATTGCACCTTGCAATGTGGAGATATTACTGTTTGTGCATTTACAATATTCATTGATTTTTGCCATTGAAAAACGTCCAGAAATGTTTGAAGCTACTGACTGAATGAAATGAGCTGGCATCTCTCTTTGAATCTTCTTTATCATGCTAGGATTAACAGGAAAAAGCTAAAAATTTCAGAATTGCACCGTGCAATGTGGAGATATTACTGTTTGTGCATTTACAATATTCATTGATTTTTGCCATTGAAAAACATGTTTTTCATATACCAGAAATGTTTGAAGCTACTGACTGAATGAAAGGAGCTGGCATCTCACTCTCTTTGAATCTTCTTTATCATGCTAGGATTAGCAGGAAAAAGCAAAAAATTTCAGAATTGCACCTTGCAATGTGGAGATATTACTGTTTGTGCATTTACAACATTCATTGATTTTTGCCATTGAAAAACATGTTTTTCATATACCAGAAATGTTTGAAGCTACTGACTGAATGAAAGGAGCTGGCATCTCACTCTCTTTGAATCTTCTTTATCATGCTAGGATTAACAGGAAAAAGCTAAAAATTTCAGAATTGCACCGTGCAATGTGGAGATATTACTGTTTGTGCATTTACAATATTCATTGATTTTTGCCATTGAAAAACATGTTTTTCATATACCAGAAATGTTTGAAGCTACTGACTGAATGAAAGGAGCTGGCATCTCACTCTCTTTGAATCTTCTTTATCATGCTAGGATTAGCAGGAAAAAGCAAAAAATTTCAGAATTGCACCTTGCAATGTGGAGATATTACTGTTTGTGCATTTACAATATTCATTGATTTTTGCCATTGAAAAACATGTTTTTCATATACCAGAAATGTTTGAAGCTACTGACTGAATGAAAGGAGCTGGCATCTCACTCTCTTTGAATCTTCTTTATCATGCTAGGATTAGCAGGAAAAAGCAAAAAATTTCAGAATTGCACCTTGCAATGTGGAGATATTACTGTTTGTGCATTTACAATATTCATTGATTTTTGCCATTGAAAAACATGTTTTTCATATACCAGAAATGTTTGAAGCTACTGACTGAATGAAAGGAGCTGGCATCTCACTCTCTTTGAATCTTCTTTATCATGCTAGGATTAACAGGAAAAAGCTAAAATTTCAGAATTGCACCGTGCAATGTGGAGATATTACTGTTTGTGCATTTACAATATTCATTGATTTTTGCCATTGAAAAACATGTTTTTCATATACCAGAAATGTTTGAAGCTACTGACTGAATGAAAGGAGCTGGCATCTCACTCTCTTTGAATCTTCTTTATCATGCTAGGATTAGCAGGAAAAAGCAAAAAATTTCAGAATTGCACCTTGCAATGTGGAGATATTACTGTTTGTGCATTTACAATATTCATTGATTTTTGCCATTGAAAAACGTTTTTCATATACCAGAAATGTTTGAAGCTACTGACTGAATGAAAGGAGCTGGCATCTCACTCTCTTTGAATCTTCTTTATCATGCTAGGATTAACAGGAAAAAGCAAAAAATTTCAGAATTGCACCTTGCAATGTGGAGATATTACTGTTTGTGCATTTACAATATTCATTGATTTTTGCCATTGAAAAACATGTTTTTCATATACCAGAAATGTTTGAAGCTACTGACTGAATGAAAGGAGCTGGCATCTCACTCTCTTTGAATCTTCTTTATCATGCTAGGATTAACAGGAAAAAGCTAAAAATTTCAGAATTGCACCGTGCAATGTGGAGATATTACTGTTTGTGCATTTACAATATTCATTGATTTTTGCCATTGAAAAACATGTTTTTCATATACCAGAAATGTTTGAAGCTACTGACTGAATGAAAGGAGCTGGCATCTCACTCTCTTTGAATCTTCTTTATCATGCTAGGATTAACAGGAAAAAGCAAAAAATTTCAGAATTGCACCTTGCAATGTGGAGATATTACTGTTTGTGCATTTACAATATTCATTGATTTTTGCCATTGAAAAACATGTTTTTCATATACCAGAAATGTTTGAAGCTACTGACTGAATGAAAGGAGCTGGCATCTCACTCTGAATCTTCTTTATCATGCTAGGATTAACAGGAAAAAGCTAAAAATTTCAGAATTGCACCGTGCAATGTGGAGATATTACTGTTTGTGCATTTACAATATTCATTGATTTTTGCCATTGAAAAACATGTTTTTCATATACCAGAAATGTTTGAAGCTACTGACTGAATGAAAGGAGCTGGCATCTCACTCTCTTTGAATCTTCATCATGCTAGGATTAGCAGGAAAAAGCAAAAAATTTCAGAATTGCACCTTGCAATGTGGAGATATTACTGTTTGTGCATTTACAATATTCATTGATTTTTGCCATTGAAAAACATGTTTTTCATATACCAGAAATGTTTGAAGCTACTGACTGAATGAAAGGAGCTGGCATCTCACTCTCTTTGAATCTTCTTTATCATGCTAGGATTAACAGGAAAAAGCAAAAAATTTCAGAATTGCACCTTGCAATGTGGAGATATTACTGTTTGTGCATTTACAATATTCATTGATTTTTGCCATTGAAAAACATGTTTTTCATATACCAGAAATGTTTGAAGCTACTGACTGAATGAAAGGAGCTGGCATCTCACTCTCTTTGAATCTTCTTTATCATGCTAGGATTAACAGGAAAAAGCTAAAAATTTCAGAATTGCACCGTGCAATGTGGAGATATTACTGTTTGTGCATTTACAATATTCATTGATTTTTGCCATTGAAAAACATGTTTTCATATACCAGAAATGTTTGAAGCTACTGACTGAATGAAAGGAGCTGGCATCTCACTCTCTTTGAATCTTCTTTATCATGCTAGGATTAGCAGGAAAAAGCAAAAAATTTCAGAATTGCACCTTGCAATGTGGAGATATTACTGTTTGTGCATTTACAATATTCATTGATTTTTGCCATAGAAAAACATGTTTTTCATATACCAGAAATGTTTGAAGCTACTGACTGAATGAAAGGAGCTGGCATCTCACTCTCTTTGAATCTTCTTTATCATGCTAGGATTAACAGGAAAAAGCTAAAAATTTCAGAATTGCACCGTGCAATGTGGAGATATTACTGTTTGTGCATTTACAATATTCATTGATTTTTGCCATTGAAAAACATGTTTTTCATATACCAGAAATGTTTGAAGCTACTGACTGAATGAAAGGAGCTGGCATCTCACTCTCTTTGAATCTTCTTTATCATGCTAGGATTAGCAGGAAAAAGCAAAAAATTTCAGAATTGCTCCTTGCAATGTGGAGATATTACTGTTTGTGCATTTACAATATTCATTCATTTTTGCCATTGAAAAACATGTTTTTCATATACCAGAAATGTTTGAAGCTACTGACTGAATGAAAGGAGCTGGCATCTCACTCTCTTTGAATCTTCTTTATCATGCTAGGATTAACAGGAAAAAGCAAAAAAATTCAGAATTGCACCTTGCAATGTGGAGATATTACTGTTTGTGCATTTACAATATTCATTGATTTTTGCCATTGAAAAACATGTTTTTCATATACCAGAAATGTTTGAAGCTACTGACTGAATGAAAGGAGCTGGCATCTCACTCTCTTTGAATCTTCTTTATCATGCTAGGATTAACAGGAAAAAGCTAAAAATTTCAGAATTGCACCGTTCAATGTGGAGATATTACTGTTTGTGCATTTACAATATTCATTGATTTTTGCCATTGAAAAACATGTTTTTCATATACCAGAAATGTTTGAAGCTACTGACTGAATGAAAGGAGCTGGCATCTCACTCTCTTTGAATCTTCTTTATCATGCTAGGATTAGCAGGAAAAAGCAAAAAATTTCAGAATTGCACCTTGCAATGTGGAGATATTACTGTTTGTGCATTTACAATATTCATTGATTTTTGCCATTGAAAAACATGTTTTTCATATACCAGAAATGTTTGAAGCTACTGACTGAATGAAAGGAGCTGGCATCTCACTCTCTTTGAATCTTCTTTATCATGCTAGGATTAACAGGAAAAAGCTAAAAATTTCAGAATTGCACCGTGCAATGTGGAGATATTACTGTTTGTGCATTTACAATATTCATTGATTTTTGCCATTGAAAAACATGTTTGTCATATACCAGAAATGTTTGAAGCTACTGACTGAATGAAAGGAGCTGGCATCTCACTCTCTTTGAATCTTCTTTATCATGCTAGGATTAGCAGGAAAAAGCAAAAAATTTCAGAATTGCACCTTGCAATGTGGAGATATTACTGTTTGTGCATTTACAATATTCATTGATTTTTGCCATTGAAAAACATGTTTTTCATATACCAGAAATGTTTGAAGCTACTGACTGAATGAAAGGAGCTGGCATCTCACTCTCTTTGAATCTTCTTTATCATGCTAGGATTAACAGGAAAAAGCTAAAAATTTCAGAATTGCACCGTGCAATGTGGAGATATTACTGTTTGTGCATTTACAATATTCATTGATTTTTGCCATTGAAAAACATGTTTTTCATATACCAGAAATGTTTGAAGCTACTGACTGAATGAAAGGAGCTGGCATCTCACTCTCTTTGAATCTTCTTTATCATGCTAGGATTAGCAGGAAAAAGCACAAAATTTCAGAATTGCACCTTGCAATGTGGAGATATTACTGTTTGTGCATTTACAATATTCATTGATTTTTGCCATTGAAAAACATGTTTTTCATATACCAGAAATGTTTGAAGCTACTGACTGAATGAAAGGAGCTGGCATCTCACTCTCTTTGAATCTTCTTTATCATGCTAGGATTAACAGGAAAAAGCAAAAAATTTCAGAATTGCACCTTGCAATGTGGAGATATTACTGTTTGTGCATTTACAATATTCATTGATTTTTGCCATTGAAAAACATGTTTTTCATATACCAGAAATGTTTGAAGCTACTGACTGAATGAAAGGAGCTGGCATCTCACTCTCTTTGAATCTTCTTTATCATGCTAGGATTAACAGGAAAAAGCTAAAAATTTCAGAATTGCACCGTGCAATGTGGAGATATTACTGTTTGTGCATTTACAATATTCATTGATTTTTGCCATTGAAAAACATGTTTTTCATATACCAGAAATGTTTGAAGCTACTGACTGAATGAAAGGAGCTGGCATCTCACTCTCTTTGAATCTTTATCATGCTAGGATTAACAGGAAAAAGCAAAAAATTTCAGAATTGCACCTTGCAATGTGGAGATATTACTGTTTGTGCATTTACAATATTCATTGATTTTTGCCATTGAAAAACATGTTTTTCATATACCAGAAATGTTTGAAGCTACTGACTGAATGAAAGGAGCTGGCATCTCACTCTGAATCTTCTTTATCATGCTAGGATTAACAGGAAAAAGCTAAAAATTTCAGAATTGCACCGTGCAATGTGGAGATATTACTGTTTGTGCATTTACAATATTCATTGATTTTTGCCATTGAAAAACATGTTTTTCATATACCAGAAATGTTTGAAGCTACTGACTGAATGAAAGGAGCTGGCATCTCACTCTCTTTGAATCTTCATCATGCTAGGATTAGCAGGAAAAAGCAAAAAATTTCAGAATTGCACCTTGCAATGTGGAGATATTACTGTTTGTGCATTTACAATATTCATTGATTTTTGCCATTGAAAAACATGTTTTTCATATACCAGAAATGTTTGAAGCTACTGACTGAATGAAAGGAGCTGGCATCTCACTCTCTTTGAATCTTCTTTATCATGCTAGGATTAACAGGAAAAAGCAAAAAATTTCAGAATTGCACCTTGCAATGTGGAGATATTACTGTTTGTGCATTTACAATATTCATTGATTTTTGCCATTGAAAAACATGTTTTTCATATACCAGAAATGTTTGAAGCTACTGACTGAATGAAAGGAGCTGGCATCTCACTCTCTTTGAATCTTCTTTATCATGCTAGGATTAACAGGAAAAAGCTAAAAATTTCAGAATTGCACCGTGCAATGTGGAGATATTACTGTTTGTGCATTTACAATATTCATTGATTTTTGCCATTGAAAAACATGTTTTTCATATACCAGAAATGTTTGAAGCTACTGACTGAATGAAAGGAGCTGGCATCTCACTCTCTTTGAATCTTCTTTATCATGCTAGGATTAGCAGGAAAAAGCAAAAAATTTCAGAATTGCACCTTGCAATGTGGAGATATTACTGTTTGTGCATTTACAATATTCATTGATTTTTGCCATTGAAAAACATGTTTTTCATATACCAGAAATGTTTGAAGCTACTGACTGAATGAAAGGAGCTGGCATCTCACTCTCTTTGAATCTTCTTTATCATGCTAGGATTAACAGGAAAAAGCTAAAAATTTCAGAATTGCACCGTGCAATGTGGAGATATTACTGTTTGTGCATTTACAATATTCATTGATTTTTGCCATTGAAAAACATGTTTTTCATATACCAGAAATGTTTGAAGCTACTGACTGAATGAAAGGAGCTGGCATCTCACTCTCTTTGAATCTTCTTTATCATGCTAGGATTAGCAGGAAAAAGCAAAAAATTTCAGAATTGCACCTTGCAATGTGGAGATATTACTGTTTGTGCATTTACAATATTCATTGATTTTTGCCATAGAAAAACATGTTTTTCATATACCAGAAATGTTTGAAGCTACTGACTGAATGAAAGGAGCTGGCATCTCACTCTCTTTGAATCTTCTTTATCATGCTAGGATTAACAGGAAAAAGCTAAAAATTTCAGAATTGCACCGTGCAATGTGGAGATATTACTGTTTGTGCATTTACAATATTCATTGATTTTTGCCATTGAAAAACATGTTTTTCATATACCAGAAATGTTTGAAGCTACTGACTGAATGAAAGGAGCTGGCATCTCACTCTCTTTGAATCTTCTTTATCATGCTAGGATTAGCAGGAAAAAGCAAAAAATTTCAGAATTGCTCCTTGCAATGTGGAGATATTACTGTTTGTGCATTTACAATATTCATTCATTTTTGCCATTGAAAAACATGTTTTTCATATACCAGAAATGTTTGAAGCTACTGACTGAATGAAAGGAGCTGGCATCTCACTCTCTTTGAATCTTCTTTATCATGCTAGGATTAACAGGAAAAAGCAAAAAAATTCAGAATTGCACCTTGCAATGTGGAGATATTACTGTTTGTGCATTTACAATATTCATTGATTTTTGCCATTGAAAAACATGTTTTTCATATACCAGAAATGTTTGAAGCTACTGACTGAATGAAAGGAGCTGGCATCTCACTCTCTTTGAATCTTTATCATGCTAGGATTAACAGGAAAAAGCTAAAAATTTCAGAATTGCACCGTGCAATGTGGAGATATTACTGTTTGTGCATTTACAATATTCATTGATTTTTGCCATTGAAAAACATGTTTTTCATATACCAGAAATGTTTGAAGCTACTGACTGAATGAAAGGAGCTGGCATCTCACTCTCTTTGAATCTTCTTTATCATGCTAGGATTAGCAGGAAAAAGCAAAAAATTTCAGAATTGCACCTTGCAATGTGGAGATATTACTGTTTGTGCATTTACAATATTCATTGATTTTTGCCATTGAAAAACATGTTTTTCATATACCAGAAATGTTTGAAGCTACTGACTGAATGAAAGGAGCTGGCATCTCACTCTCTTTGAATCTTCTTTATCATGCTAGGATTAACAGGAAAAAGCTAAAAATTTCAGAATTGCACCGTGCAATGTGGAGATATTACTGTTTGTGCATTTACAATATTCATTGATTTTTGCCATTGAAAAACATGTTTTTCATATACCAGAAATGTTTGAAGCTACTGACTGAATGAAAGGAGCTGGCATCTCACTCTCTTTGAATCTTCTTTATCATGCTAGGATTAGCAGGAAAAAGCAAAAAATTTCAGAATTGCTCCTTGCAATGTGGAGATATTACTGTTTGTGCATTTACAATATTCATTCATTTTTGCCATTGAAAAACATGTTTTTCATATACCAGAAATGTTTGAAGCTACTGACTGAATGAAAGGAGCTGGCATCTCACTCTCTTTGAATCTTCTTTATCATGCTAGGATTAACAGGAAAAAGCAAAAAAATTCAGAATTGCACCTTGCAATGTGGAGATATTACTGTTTGTGCATTTACAATATTCATTGATTTTTGCCATTGAAAAACATGTTTTTCATATACCAGAAATGTTTGAAGCTACTGACTGAATGAAAGGAGCTGGCATCTCACTCTCTTTGAATCTTTATCATGCTAGGATTAACAGGAAAAAGCTAAAAATTTCAGAATTGCACCGTGCAATGTGGAGATATTACTGTTTGTGCATTTACAATATTCATTGATTTTTGCCATTGAAAAACATGTTTTTCATATACCAGAAATGTTTGAAGCTACTGACTGAATGAAAGGAGCTGGCATCTCACTCTCTTTGAATCTTCTTTATCATGCTAGGATTAGCAGGAAAAAGCAAAAAATTTCAGAATTGCACCTTGCAATGTGGAGATATTACTGTTTGTGCATTTACAATATTCATTGATTTTTGCCATTGAAAAACATGTTTTTCATATACCAGAAATGTTTGAAGCTACTGACTGAATGAAAGGAGCTGGCATCTCACTCTCTTTGAATCTTCTTTATCATGCTAGGATTAACAGGAAAAAGCTAAAAATTTCAGAATTGCACCGTGCAATGTGGAGATATTACTGTTTGTGCATTTACAATATTCATTGATTTTTGCCATTGAAAAACATGTTTTTCATATACCAGAAATGTTTGAAGCTACTGACTGAATGAAAGGAGCTGGCATCTCACTCTCTTTGAATCTTCTTTATCATGCTAGGATTAGCAGGAAAAAGCAAAAAATTTCAGAATTGCACCTTGCAATGTGGAGATATTACTGTTTGTGCATTTACAATATTCATTGATTTTTGCCATTGAAAAACATGTTTTTCATATACCAGAAATGTTTGAAGCTACTGACTGAATGAAAGGAGCTGGCATCTCACTCTCTTTGAATCTTCTTTATCATGCTAGGATTAACAGGAAAAAGCTAAAAATTTCAGAATTGCACCGTGCAATGTGGAGATATTACTGTTTGTGCATTTACAATATTCATTGATTTTTGCCATTGAAAAACATGTTTTTCATATACCAGAAATGTTTGAAGCTACTGACTGAATGAAAGGAGCTGGCATCTCACTCTCTTTGAATCTTCTTTATCATGCTAGGATTAGCAGGAAAAAGCACAAAATTTCAGAATTGCACCTTGCAATGTGGAGATATTACTGTTTGTGCATTTACAATATTCATTGATTTTTGCCATTGAAAAACATGTTTTTCATATACCAGAAATGTTTGAAGCTACTGACTGAATGAAAGGAGCTGGCATCTCACTCTCTTTGAATCTTCTTTATCATGCTAGGATTAACAGGAAAAAGCAAAAAATTTCAGAATTGCACCTTGCAATGTGGAGATATTACTGTTTGTGCATTTACAATATTCATTGATTTTTGCCATTGAAAAACATGTTTTTCATATACCAGAAATGTTTGAAGCTACTGACTGAATGAAAGGAGCTGGCATCTCACTCTCTTTGAATCTTCTTTATCATGCTAGGATTAACAGGAAAAAGCTAAAAATTTCAGAATTGCACCGTGCAATGTGGAGATATTACTGTTTGTGCATTTACAATATGCATTGATTTTTGCCATTGAAAAACATGTTTTTCATATACCAGAAATGTTTGAAGCTACTGACTGAATGAAAGGAGCTGGCATCTCACTCTCTTTGAATCTTCTTTATCATGCTAGGATTAACAGGAAAAAGCAAAAAATTTCAGAATTGCACCTTGCAATGTGGAGATATTACTGTTTGTGCATTTACAATATTCATTGATTTTTGCCATTGAAAAACATGTTTTTCATATACCAGAAATGTTTGAAGCTACTGACTGAATGAAAGGAGCTGGCATCTCACTCTGAATCTTCTTTATCATGCTAGGATTAACAGGAAAAAGCTAAAAATTTCAGAATTGCACCGTGCAATGTGGAGATATTACTGTTTGTGCATTTACAATATTCATTGATTTTTGCCATTGAAAAACATGTTTTTCATATACCAGAAATGTTTGAAGCTACTGACTGAATGAAAGGAGCTGGCATCTCACTCTCTTTGAATCTTCATCATGCTAGGATTAGCAGGAAAAAGCAAAAAATTTCAGAATTGCACCTTGCAATGTGGAGATATTACTGTTTGTGCATTTACAATATTCATTGATTTTTGCCATTGAAAAACATGTTTTTCATATACCAGAAATGTTTGAAGCTACTGACTGAATGAAAGGAGCTGGCATCTCACTCTCTTTGAATCTTCTTTATCATGCTAGGATTAACAGGAAAAAGCAAAAAATTTCAGAATTGCACCTTGCAATGTGGAGATATTACTGTTTGTGCATTTACAATATTCATTGATTTTTGCCATTGAAAAACATGTTTTTCATATACCAGAAATGTTTGAAGCTACTGACTGAATGAAAGGAGCTGGCATCTCACTCTCTTTGAATCTTCTTTATCATGCTAGGATTAACAGGAAAAAGCTAAAAATTTCAGAATTGCACCGTGCAATGTGGAGATATTACTGTTTGTGCATTTACAATATTCATTGATTTTTGCCATTGAAAAACATGTTTTTCATATACCAGAAATGTTTGAAGCTACTGACTGAATGAAAGGAGCTGGCATCTCACTCTCTTTGAATCTTCTTTATCATGCTAGGATTAGCAGGAAAAAGCAAAAAATTTCAGAATTGCACCTTGCAATGTGGAGATATTACTGTTTGTGCATTTACAATATTCATTGATTTTTGCCATTGAAAAACATGTTTTTCATATACCAGAAATGTTTGAAGCTACTGACTGAATGAAAGGAGCTGGCATCTCACTCTCTTTGAATCTTCTTTATCATGCTAGGATTAACAGGAAAAAGCTAAAAATTTCAGAATTGCACCGTGCAATGTGGAGATATTACTGTTTGTGCATTTACAATATTCATTGATTTTTGCCATTGAAAAACATGTTTTTCATATACCAGAAATGTTTGAAGCTACTGACTGAATGAAAGGAGCTGGCATCTCACTCTCTTTGAATCTTCTTTATCATGCTAGGATTAGCAGGAAAAAGCAAAAAATTTCAGAATTGCACCTTGCAATGTGGAGATATTACTGTTTGTGCATTTACAATATTCATTCATTTTTGCCATTGAAAAACATGTTTTTCATATACCAGAAATGTTTGAAGCTACTGACTGAATGAAAGGAGCTGGCATCTCACTCTCTTTGAATCTTCTTTATCATGCTAGGATTAACAGGAAAAAGCAAAAAAATTCAGAATTGCACCTTGCAATGTGGAGATATTACTGTTTGTGCATTTACAATATTCATTGATTTTTGCCATTGAAAAACATGTTTTTCATATACCAGAAATGTTTGAAGCTACTGACTGAATGAAAGGAGCTGGCATCTCACTCTCTTTGAATCTTCTTTATCATGCTAGGATTAACAGGAAAAAGCTAAAAATTTCAGAATTGCACCGTGCAATGTGGAGATATTACTGTTTGTGCATTTACAATATTCATTGATTTTTGCCATTGAAAAACATGTTTTTCATATACCAGAAATGTTTGAAGCTACTGACTGAATGAAAGGAGCTGGCATCTCACTCTCTTTGAATCTTCTTTATCATGCTAGGATTAGCAGGAAAAAGCAAAAAATTTCAGAATTGCACCTTGCAATGTGGATATATTACTGTTTGTGCATTTACAATATTCATTGATTTTTGCCATTGAAAAACATGTTTTTCATATACCAGAAATGTTTGAAGCTACTGACTGAATGAAAGGAGCTGGCATCTCACTCTCTTTGAATCTTCTTTATCATGCTAGGATTAACAGGAAAAAGCTAAAAATTTCAGAATTGCACCGTGCAATGTGGAGATATTACTGTTTGTGCATTTACAATATTCATTGATTTTTGCCATTGAAAAACATGTTTTTCATATACCAGAAATGTTTGAAGCTACTGACTGAATGAAAGGAGCTGGCATCTCACTCTCTTTGAATCTTCTTTATCATGCTAGGATTAGCAGGAAAAAGCAAAAAATTTCAGAATTGCACCTTGCAATGTGGAGATATTACTGTTTGTGCATTTACAATATTCATTGATTTTTGCCATTGAAAAACATGTTTTTCATATACCAGAAATGTTTGAAGCTACTGACTGAATGAAAGGAGCTGGCATCTCACTCTCTTTGAATCTTCTTTATCATGCTAGGATTAACAGGAAAAAGCTAAAAATTTCAGAATTGCACCGTGCAATGTGGAGATATTACTGTTTGTGCATTTACAATATTCATTGATTTTTGCCATTGAAAAACATGTTTTTCATATACCAGAAATGTTTGAAGCTACTGACTGAATGAAAGGAGCTGGCATCTCACTCTCTTTGAATCTTCTTTATCATGCTAGGATTAGCAGGAAAAAGCAAAAAATTTCAGAATTGCACCTTGCAATGTGGAGATATTACTGTTTGTGCATTTACAATATTCATTGATTTTTGCCATTGAAAAACATGTTTTTCATATACCAGAAATGTTTGAAGCTACTGACTGAATGAAAGGAGCTGGCATCTCACTCTCTTTGAATCTTCTTTATCATGCTAGGATTAACAGGAAAAAGCAAAAAATTTCAGAATTGCACCTTGCAATGTGGAGATATTACTGTTTGTGCATTTACAATATTCATTGATTTTTGCCATTGAAAAACATGTTTTTCATATACCAGAAATGTTTGAAGCTACTGACTGAATGAAAGGAGCTGGCATCTCACTCTCTTTGAATCTTCTTTATCATGCTAGGATTAACAGGAAAAAGCTAAAAATTTCAGAATTGCACCGTGCAATGTGGAGATATTACTGTTTGTGCATTTACAATATGCATTGATTTTTGCCATTGAAAAACATGTTTTTCATATACCAGAAATGTTTGAAGCTACTGACTGAATGAAAGGAGCTGGCATCTCACTCTCTTTGAATCTTCTTTATCATGCTAGGATTAACAGGAAAAAGCTAAAAATTTCAGAATTGCACCGTGCAATGTGGAGATATTACTGTTTGTGCATTTACAATATTCATTGATTTTTGCCATTGAAAAACATGTTTTTCATATACCAGAAATGTTTGAAGCTACTGACTGAATGAAAGGAGCTGGCATCTCACTCTCTTTGAATCTTCTTTATCATGCTAGGATTAGCAGGAAAAAGCAAAAAATTTCAGAATTGCACCTTGCAATGTGGAGATATTACTGTTTGTGCATTTACAATATTCATTGATTTTTGCCATAGAAAAACATGTTTTTCATATACCAGAAATGTTTGAAGCTACTGACTGAATGAAAGGAGCTGGCATCTCACTCTCTTTGAATCTTCTTTATCATGCTAGGATTAACAGGAAAAAGCTAAAAATTTCAGAATTGCACCGTGCAATGTGGAGATATTACTGTTTGTGCATTTACAATATTCATTGATTTTTGCCATTGAAAAACATGTTTTTCATATACCAGAAATGTTTGAAGCTACTGACTGAATGAAAGGAGCTGGCATCTCACTCTCTTTGAATCTTCTTTATCATGCTAGGATTAGCAGGAAAAAGCAAAAAATTTCAGAATTGCTCCTTGCAATGTGGAGATATTACTGTTTGTGCATTTACAATATTCATTCATTTTTGCCATTGAAAAACATGTTTTTCATATACCAGAAATGTTTGAAGCTACTGACTGAATGAAAGGAGCTGGCATCTCACTCTCTTTGAATCTTCTTTATCATGCTAGGATTAACAGGAAAAAGCAAAAAAATTCAGAATTGCACCTTGCAATGTGGAGATATTACTGTTTGTGCATTTACAATATTCATTGATTTTTGCCATTGAAAAACATGTTTTTCATATACCAGAAATGTTTGAAGCTACTGACTGAATGAAAGGAGCTGGCATCTCACTCTCTTTGAATCTTCTTTATCATGCTAGGATTAACAGGAAAAAGCTAAAAATTTCAGAATTGCACCGTTCAATGTGGAGATATTACTGTTTGTGCATTTACAATATTCATTGATTTTTGCCATTGAAAAACATGTTTTTCATATACCAGAAATGTTTGAAGCTACTGACTGAATGAAAGGAGCTGGCATCTCACTCTCTTTGAATCTTCTTTATCATGCTAGGATTAGCAGGAAAAAGCAAAAAATTTCAGAATTGCACCTTGCAATGTGGAGATATTACTGTTTGTGCATTTACAATATTCATTGATTTTTGCCATTGAAAAACATGTTTTTCATATACCAGAAATGTTTGAAGCTACTGACTGAATGAAAGGAGCTGGCATCTCACTCTCTTTGAATCTTCTTTATCATGCTAGGATTAACAGGAAAAAGCTAAAAATTTCAGAATTGCACCGTGCAATGTGGAGATATTACTGTTTGTGCATTTACAATATTCATTGATTTTTGCCATTGAAAAACATGTTTTTCATATACCAGAAATGTTTGAAGCTACTGACTGAATGAAAGGAGCTGGCATCTCACTCTCTTTGAATCTTCTTTATCATGCTAGGATTAGCAGGAAAAAGCAAAAAATTTCAGAATTGCACCTTGCAATGTGGAGATATTACTGTTTGTGCATTTACAATATTCATTGATTTTTGCCATTGAAAAACATGTTTTTCATATACCAGAAATGTTTGAAGCTACTGACTGAATGAAAGGAGCTGGCATCTCACTCTCTTTGAATCTTCTTTATCATGCTAGGATTAACAGGAAAAAGCTAAAAATTTCAGAATTGCACCGTGCAATGTGGAGATATTACTGTTTGTGCATTTACAATATTCATTGATTTTTGCCATTGAAAAACATGTTTTTCATATACCAGAAATGTTTGAAGCTACTGACTGAATGAAAGGAGCTGGCATCTCACTCTCTTTGAATCTTCTTTATCATGCTAGGATTAGCAGGAAAAAGCACAAAATTTCAGAATTGCACCTTGCAATGTGGAGATATTACTGTTTGTGCATTTACAATATTCATTGATTTTTGCCATTGAAAAACATGTTTTTCATATACCAGAAATGTTTGAAGCTACTGACTGAATGAAAGGAGCTGGCATCTCACTCTCTTTGAATCTTCTTTATCATGCTAGGATTAACAGGAAAAAGCAAAAAATTTCAGAATTGCACCTTGCAATGTGGAGATATTACTGTTTGTGCATTTACAATATTCATTGATTTTTGCCATTGAAAAACATGTTTTTCATATACCAGAAATGTTTGAAGCTACTGACTGAATGAAAGGAGCTGGCATCTCACTCTCTTTGAATCTTCTTTATCATGCTAGGATTAACAGGAAAAAGCTAAAAATTTCAGAATTGCACCGTGCAATGTGGAGATATTACTGTTTGTGCATTTACAATATTCATTGATTTTTGCCATTGAAAAACATGTTTTTCATATACCAGAAATGTTTGAAGCTACTGACTGAATGAAAGGAGCTGGCATCTCACTCTCTTTGAATCTTTATCATGCTAGGATTAACAGGAAAAAGCAAAAAATTTCAGAATTGCACCTTGCAATGTGGAGATATTACTGTTTGTGCATTTACAATATTCATTGATTTTTGCCATTGAAAAACATGTTTTTCATATACCAGAAATGTTTGAAGCTACTGACTGAATGAAAGGAGCTGGCATCTCACTCTGAATCTTCTTTATCATGCTAGGATTAACAGGAAAAAGCTAAAAATTTCAGAATTGCACCGTGCAATGTGGAGATATTACTGTTTGTGCATTTACAATATTCATTGATTTTTGCCATTGAAAAACATGTTTTTCATATACCAGAAATGTTTGAAGCTACTGACTGAATGAAAGGAGCTGGCATCTCACTCTCTTTGAATCTTCATCATGCTAGGATTAGCAGGAAAAAGCAAAAAATTTCAGAATTGCACCTTGCAATGTGGAGATATTACTGTTTGTGCATTTACAATATTCATTGATTTTTGCCATTGAAAAACATGTTTTTCATATACCAGAAATGTTTGAAGCTACTGACTGAATGAAAGGAGCTGGCATCTCACTCTCTTTGAATCTTCTTTATCATGCTAGGATTAACAGGAAAAAGCAAAAAATTTCAGAATTGCACCTTGCAATGTGGAGATATTACTGTTTGTGCATTTACAATATTCATTGATTTTTGCCATTGAAAAACATGTTTTTCATATACCAGAAATGTTTGAAGCTACTGACTGAATGAAAGGAGCTGGCATCTCACTCTCTTTGAATCTTCTTTATCATGCTAGGATTAACAGGAAAAAGCTAAAAATTTCAGAATTGCACCGTGCAATGTGGAGATATTACTGTTTGTGCATTTACAATATTCATTGATTTTTGCCATTGAAAAACATGTTTTTCATATACCAGAAATGTTTGAAGCTACTGACTGAATGAAAGGAGCTGGCATCTCACTCTCTTTGAATCTTCTTTATCATGCTAGGATTAGCAGGAAAAAGCAAAAAATTTCAGAATTGCACCTTGCAATGTGGAGATATTACTGTTTGTGCATTTACAATATTCATTGATTTTTGCCATTGAAAAACATGTTTTTCATATACCAGAAATGTTTGAAGCTACTGACTGAATGAAAGGAGCTGGCATCTCACTCTCTTTGAATCTTCTTTATCATGCTAGGATTAACAGGAAAAAGCTAAAAATTTCAGAATTGCACCGTGCAATGTGGAGATATTACTGTTTGTGCATTTACAATATTCATTGATTTTTGCCATTGAAAAACATGTTTTTCATATACCAGAAATGTTTGAAGCTACTGACTGAATGAAAGGAGCTGGCATCTCACTCTCTTTGAATCTTCTTTATCATGCTAGGATTAGCAGGAAAAAGCAAAAAATTTCAGAATTGCACCTTGCAATGTGGAGATATTACTGTTTGTGCATTTACAATATTCATTGATTTTTGCCATAGAAAAACATGTTTTTCATATACCAGAAATGTTTGAAGCTACTGACTGAATGAAAGGAGCTGGCATCTCACTCTCTTTGAATCTTCTTTATCATGCTAGGATTAACAGGAAAAAGCTAAAAATTTCAGAATTGCACCGTGCAATGTGGAGATATTACTGTTTGTGCATTTACAATATTCATTGATTTTTGCCATTGAAAAACATGTTTTTCATATACCAGAAATGTTTGAAGCTACTGACTGAATGAAAGGAGCTGGCATCTCACTCTCTTTGAATCTTCTTTATCATGCTAGGATTAGCAGGAAAAAGCAAAAAATTTCAGAATTGCTCCTTGCAATGTGGAGATATTACTGTTTGTGCATTTACAATATTCATTCATTTTTGCCATTGAAAAACATGTTTTTCATATACCAGAAATGTTTGAAGCTACTGACTGAATGAAAGGAGCTGGCATCTCACTCTCTTTGAATCTTCTTTATCATGCTAGGATTAACAGGAAAAAGCAAAAAAATTCAGAATTGCACCTTGCAATGTGGAGATATTACTGTTTGTGCATTTACAATATTCATTGATTTTTGCCATTGAAAAACATGTTTTTCATATACCAGAAATGTTTGAAGCTACTGACTGAATGAAAGGAGCTGGCATCTCACTCTCTTTGAATCTTTATCATGCTAGGATTAACAGGAAAAAGCAAAAAATTTCAGAATTGCACCTTGCAATGTGGAGATATTACTGTTTGTGCATTTACAATATTCATTGATTTTTGCCATTGAAAAACATGTTTTTCATATACCAGAAATGTTTGAAGCTACTGACTGAATGAAAGGAGCTGGCATCTCACTCTGAATCTTCTTTATCATGCTAGGATTAACAGGAAAAAGCTAAAAATTTCAGAATTGCACCGTGCAATGTGGAGATATTACTGTTTGTGCATTTACAATATTCATTGATTTTTGCCATTGAAAAACATGTTTTTCATATACCAGAAATGTTTGAAGCTACTGACTGAATGAAAGGAGCTGGCATCTCACTCTCTTTGAATCTTCATCATGCTAGGATTAGCAGGAAAAAGCAAAAAATTTCAGAATTGCACCTTGCAATGTGGAGATATTACTGTTTGTGCATTTACAATATTCATTGATTTTTGCCATTGAAAAACATGTTTTTCATATACCAGAAATGTTTGAAGCTACTGACTGAATGAAAGGAGCTGGCATCTCACTCTCTTTGAATCTTCTTTATCATGCTAGGATTAACAGGAAAAAGCAAAAAATTTCAGAATTGCACCTTGCAATGTGGAGATATTACTGTTTGTGCATTTACAATATTCATTGATTTTTGCCATTGAAAAACATGTTTTTCATATACCAGAAATGTTTGAAGCTACTGACTGAATGAAAGGAGCTGGCATCTCACTCTCTTTGAATCTTCTTTATCATGCTAGGATTAACAGGAAAAAGCTAAAAATTTCAGAATTGCACCGTGCAATGTGGAGATATTACTGTTTGTGCATTTACAATATTCATTGATTTTTGCCATTGAAAAACATGTTTTTCATATACCAGAAATGTTTGAAGCTACTGACTGAATGAAAGGAGCTGGCATCTCACTCTCTTTGAATCTTCTTTATCATGCTAGGATTAGCAGGAAAAAGCAAAAAATTTCAGAATTGCACCTTGCAATGTGGAGATATTACTGTTTGTGCATTTACAATATTCATTGATTTTTGCCATTGAAAAACATGTTTTTCATATACCAGAAATGTTTGAAGCTACTGACTGAATGAAAGGAGCTGGCATCTCACTCTCTTTGAATCTTCTTTATCATGCTAGGATTAACAGGAAAAAGCTAAAAATTTCAGAATTGCACCGTGCAATGTGGAGATATTACTGTTTGTGCATTTACAATATTCATTGATTTTTGCCATTGAAAAACATGTTTTTCATATACCAGAAATGTTTGAAGCTACTGACTGAATGAAAGGAGCTGGCATCTCACTCTCTTTGAATCTTCTTTATCATGCTAGGATTAGCAGGAAAAAGCAAAAAATTTCAGAATTGCACCTTGCAATGTGGAGATATTACTGTTTGTGCATTTACAATATTCATTGATTTTTGCCATAGAAAAACATGTTTTTCATATACCAGAAATGTTTGAAGCTACTGACTGAATGAAAGGAGCTGGCATCTCACTCTCTTTGAATCTTCTTTATCATGCTAGGATTAACAGGAAAAAGCTAAAAATTTCAGAATTGCACCGTGCAATGTGGAGATATTACTGTTTGTGCATTTACAATATTCATTGATTTTTGCCATTGAAAAACATGTTTTTCATATACCAGAAATGTTTGAAGCTACTGACTGAATGAAAGGAGCTGGCATCTCACTCTCTTTGAATCTTCTTTATCATGCTAGGATTAGCAGGAAAAAGCAAAAAATTTCAGAATTGCTCCTTGCAATGTGGAGATATTACTGTTTGTGCATTTACAATATTCATTCATTTTTGCCATTGAAAAACATGTTTTTCATATACCAGAAATGTTTGAAGCTACTGACTGAATGAAAGGAGCTGGCATCTCACTCTCTTTGAATCTTCTTTATCATGCTAGGATTAACAGGAAAAAGCAAAAAAATTCAGAATTGCACCTTGCAATGTGGAGATATTACTGTTTGTGCATTTACAATATTCATTGATTTTTGCCATTGAAAAACATGTTTTTCATATACCAGAAATGTTTGAAGCTACTGACTGAATGAAAGGAGCTGGCATCTCACTCTCTTTGAATCTTTATCATGCTAGGATTAACAGGAAAAAGCTAAAAATTTCAGAATTGCACCGTGCAATGTGGAGATATTACTGTTTGTGCATTTACAATATTCATTGATTTTTGCCATTGAAAAACATGTTTTTCATATACCAGAAATGTTTGAAGCTACTGACTGAATGAAAGGAGCTGGCATCTCACTCTCTTTGAATCTTCTTTATCATGCTAGGATTAGCAGGAAAAAGCAAAAAATTTCAGAATTGCACCTTGCAATGTGGAGATATTACTGTTTGTGCATTTACAATATTCATTGATTTTTGCCATTGAAAAACATGTTTTTCATATACCAGAAATGTTTGAAGCTACTGACTGAATGAAAGGAGCTGGCATCTCACTCTCTTTGAATCTTCTTTATCATGCTAGGATTAACAGGAAAAAGCTAAAAATTTCAGAATTGCACCGTGCAATGTGGAGATATTACTGTTTGTGCATTTACAATATTCATTGATTTTTGCCATTGAAAAACATGTTTTTCATATACCAGAAATGTTTGAAGCTACTGACTGAATGAAAGGAGCTGGCATCTCACTCTCTTTGAATCTTCTTTATCATGCTAGGATTAGCAGGAAAAAGCAAAAAATTTCAGAATTGCACCTTGCAATGTGGAGATATTACTGTTTGTGCATTTACAATATTCATTGATTTTTGCCATTGAAAAACATGTTTTTCATATACCAGAAATGTTTGAAGCTACTGACTGAATGAAAGGAGCTGGCATCTCACTCTCTTTGAATCTTCTTTATCATGCTAGGATTAGCAGGAAAAAGCAAAAAATTTCAGAATTGCACCTTGCAATGTGGAGATATTACTGTTTGTGCATTTACAATATTCATTGATTTTTGCCATAGAAAAACATGTTTTTCATATACCAGAAATGTTTGAAGCTACTGACTGAATGAAAGGAGCTGGCATCTCACTCTCTTTGAATCTTCTTTATCATGCTAGGATTAACAGGAAAAAGCTAAAAATTTCAGAATTGCACCGTGCAATGTGGAGATATTACTGTTTGTGCATTTACAATATTCATTGATTTTTGCCATTGAAAAACATGTTTTTCATATACCAGAAATGTTTGAAGCTACTGACTGAATGAAAGGAGCTGGCATCTCACTCTCTTTGAATCTTCTTTATCATGCTAGGATTAGCAGGAAAAAGCAAAAAATTTCAGAATTGCTCCTTGCAATGTGGAGATATTACTGTTTGTGCATTTACAATATTCATTCATTTTTGCCATTGAAAAACATGTTTTTCATATACCAGAAATGTTTGAAGCTACTGACTGAATGAAAGGAGCTGGCATCTCACTCTCTTTGAATCTTCTTTATCATGCTAGGATTAACAGGAAAAAGCAAAAAAATTCAGAATTGCACCTTGCAATGTGGAGATATTACTGTTTGTGCATTTACAATATTCATTGATTTTTGCCATTGAAAAACATGTTTTTCATATACCAGAAATGTTTGAAGCTACTGACTGAATGAAAGGAGCTGGCATCTCACTCTCTTTGAATCTTTATCATGCTAGGATTAACAGGAAAAAGCTAAAAATTTCAGAATTGCACCGTGCAATGTGGAGATATTACTGTTTGTGCATTTACAATATTCATTGATTTTTGCCATTGAAAAACATGTTTTTCATATACCAGAAATGTTTGAAGCTACTGACTGAATGAAAGGAGCTGGCATCTCACTCTCTTTGAATCTTCTTTATCATGCTAGGATTAGCAGGAAAAAGCAAAAAATTTCAGAATTGCACCTTGCAATGTGGAGATATTACTGTTTGTGCATTTACAATATTCATTGATTTTTGCCATTGAAAAACATGTTTTTCATATACCAGAAATGTTTGAAGCTACTGACTGAATGAAAGGAGCTGGCATCTCACTCTCTTTGAATCTTCTTTATCATGCTAGGATTAACAGGAAAAAGCTAAAAATTTCAGAATTGCACCGTGCAATGTGGAGATATTACTGTTTGTGCATTTACAATATTCATTGATTTTTGCCATTGAAAAACATGTTTTTCATATACCAGAAATGTTTGAAGCTACTGACTGAATGAAAGGAGCTGGCATCTCACTCTCTTTGAATCTTCTTTATCATGCTAGGATTAGCAGGAAAAAGCAAAAAATTTCAGAATTGCACCTTGCAATGTGGAGATATTACTGTTTGTGCATTTACAATATTCATTGATTTTTGCCATTGAAAAACATGTTTTTCATATACCAGAAATGTTTGAAGCTACTGACTGAATGAAAGGAGCTGGCATCTCACTCTCTTTGAATCTTCTTTATCATGCTAGGATTAACAGGAAAAAGCTAAAAATTTCAGAATTGCACCGTGCAATGTGGAGATATTACTGTTTGTGCATTTACAATATTCATTGATTTTTGCCATTGAAAAACATGTTTTTCATATACCAGAAATGTTTGAAGCTACTGACTGAATGAAAGGAGCTGGCATCTCACTCTCTTTGAATCTTCTTTATCATGCTAGGATTAGCAGGAAAAAGCACAAAATTTCAGAATTGCACCTTGCAATGTGGAGATATTACTGTTTGTGCATTTACAATATTCATTGATTTTTGCCATTGAAAAACATGTTTTTCATATACCAGAAATGTTTGAAGCTACTGACTGAATGAAAGGAGCTGGCATCTCACTCTCTTTGAATCTTCTTTATCATGCTAGGATTAACAGGAAAAAGCAAAAAATTTCAGAATTGCACCTTGCAATGTGGAGATATTACTGTTTGTGCATTTACAATATTCATTGATTTTTGCCATTGAAAAACATGTTTTTCATATACCAGAAATGTTTGAAGCTACTGACTGAATGAAAGGAGCTGGCATCTCACTCTCTTTGAATCTTCTTTATCATGCTAGGATTAACAGGAAAAAGCTAAAAATTTCAGAATTGCACCGTGCAATGTGGAGATATTACTGTTTGTGCATTTACAATATGCATTGATTTTTGCCATTGAAAAACATGTTTTTCATATACCAGAAATGTTTGAAGCTACTGACTGAATGAAAGGAGCTGGCATCTCACTCTCTTTGAATCTTCTTTATCATGCTAGGATTAACAGGAAAAAGCAAAAAATTTCAGAATTGCACCTTGCAATGTGGAGATATTACTGTTTGTGCATTTACAATATTCATTGATTTTTGCCATTGAAAAACATGTTTTTCATATACCAGAAATGTTTGAAGCTACTGACTGAATGAAAGGAGCTGGCATCTCACTCTGAATCTTCTTTATCATGCTAGGATTAACAGGAAAAAGCTAAAAATTTCAGAATTGCACCGTGCAATGTGGAGATATTACTGTTTGTGCATTTACAATATTCATTGATTTTTGCCATTGAAAAACATGTTTTTCATATACCAGAAATGTTTGAAGCTACTGACTGAATGAAAGGAGCTGGCATCTCACTCTCTTTGAATCTTCATCATGCTAGGATTAGCAGGAAAAAGCAAAAAATTTCAGAATTGCACCTTGCAATGTGGAGATATTACTGTTTGTGCATTTACAATATTCATTGATTTTTGCCATTGAAAAACATGTTTTTCATATACCAGAAATGTTTGAAGCTACTGACTGAATGAAAGGAGCTGGCATCTCACTCTCTTTGAATCTTCTTTATCATGCTAGGATTAACAGGAAAAAGCAAAAAATTTCAGAATTGCACCTTGCAATGTGGAGATATTACTGTTTGTGCATTTACAATATTCATTGATTTTTGCCATTGAAAAACATGTTTTTCATATACCAGAAATGTTTGAAGCTACTGACTGAATGAAAGGAGCTGGCATCTCACTCTCTTTGAATCTTCTTTATCATGCTAGGATTAACAGGAAAAAGCTAAAAATTTCAGAATTGCACCGTGCAATGTGGAGATATTACTGTTTGTGCATTTACAATATTCATTGATTTTTGCCATTGAAAAACATGTTTTTCATATACCAGAAATGTTTGAAGCTACTGACTGAATGAAAGGAGCTGGCATCTCACTCTCTTTGAATCTTCTTTATCATGCTAGGATTAGCAGGAAAAAGCAAAAAATTTCAGAATTGCACCTTGCAATGTGGAGATATTACTGTTTGTGCATTTACAATATTCATTGATTTTTGCCATTGAAAAACATGTTTTTCATATACCAGAAATGTTTGAAGCTACTGACTGAATGAAAGGAGCTGGCATCTCACTCTCTTTGAATCTTCTTTATCATGCTAGGATTAACAGGAAAAAGCTAAAAATTTCAGAATTGCACCGTGCAATGTGGAGATATTACTGTTTGTGCATTTACAATATTCATTGATTTTTGCCATTGAAAAACATGTTTTTCATATACCAGAAATGTTTGAAGCTACTGACTGAATGAAAGGAGCTGGCATCTCACTCTCTTTGAATCTTCTTTATCATGCTAGGATTAGCAGGAAAAAGCAAAAAATTTCAGAATTGCACCTTGCAATGTGGAGATATTACTGTTTGTGCATTTACAATATTCATTCATTTTTGCCATTGAAAAACATGTTTTTCATATACCAGAAATGTTTGAAGCTACTGACTGAATGAAAGGAGCTGGCATCTCACTCTCTTTGAATCTTCTTTATCATGCTAGGATTAACAGGAAAAAGCAAAAAAATTCAGAATTGCACCTTGCAATGTGGAGATATTACTGTTTGTGCATTTACAATATTCATTGATTTTTGCCATTGAAAAACATGTTTTTCATATACCAGAAATGTTTGAAGCTACTGACTGAATGAAAGGAGCTGGCATCTCACTCTCTTTGAATCTTCTTTATCATGCTAGGATTAACAGGAAAAAGCTAAAAATTTCAGAATTGCACCGTGCAATGTGGAGATATTACTGTTTGTGCATTTACAATATTCATTGATTTTTGCCATTGAAAAACATGTTTTTCATATACCAGAAATGTTTGAAGCTACTGACTGAATGAAAGGAGCTGGCATCTCACTCTCTTTGAATCTTCTTTATCATGCTAGGATTAGCAGGAAAAAGCAAAAAATTTCAGAATTGCACCTTGCAATGTGGAGATATTACTGTTTGTGCATTTACAATATTCATTGATTTTTGCCATTGAAAAACATGTTTTTCATATACCAGAAATGTTTGAAGCTACTGACTGAATGAAAGGAGCTGGCATCTCACTCTCTTTGAATCTTCTTTATCATGCTAGGATTAACAGGAAAAAGCTAAAAATTTCAGAATTGCACCGTGCAATGTGGAGATATTACTGTTTGTGCATTTACAATATTCATTGATTTTTGCCATTGAAAAACATGTTTTTCATATACCAGAAATGTTTGAAGCTACTGACTGAATGAAAGGAGCTGGCATCTCACTCTCTTTGAATCTTCTTTATCATGCTAGGATTAGCAGGAAAAAGCAAAAAATTTCAGAATTGCACCTTGCAATGTGGAGATATTACTGTTTGTGCATTTACAATATTCATTGATTTTTGCCATTGAAAAACATGTTTTTCATATACCAGAAATGTTTGAAGCTACTGACTGAATGAAAGGAGCTGGCATCTCACTCTCTTTGAATCTTCTTTATCATGCTAGGATTAACAGGAAAAAGCTAAAAATTTCAGAATTGCACCGTGCAATGTGGAGATATTACTGTTTGTGCATTTACAATATTCATTGATTTTTGCCATTGAAAAACATGTTTTTCATATACCAGAAATGTTTGAAGCTACTGACTGAATGAAAGGAGCTGGCATCTCACTCTCTTTGAATCTTCTTTATCATGCTAGGATTAGCAGGAAAAAGCAAAAAATTTCAGAATTGCACCTTGCAATGTGGAGATATTACTGTTTGTGCATTTACAATATTCATTGATTTTTGCCATTGAAAAACATGTTTTTCATATACCAGAAATGTTTGAAGCTACTGACTGAATGAAAGGAGCTGGCATCTCACTCTCTTTGAATCTTCTTTATCATGCTAGGATTAACAGGAAAAAGCAAAAAATTTCAGAATTGCACCTTGCAATGTGGAGATATTACTGTTTGTGCATTTACAATATTCATTGATTTTTGCCATTGAAAAACATGTTTTTCATATACCAGAAATGTTTGAAGCTACTGACTGAATGAAAGGAGCTGGCATCTCACTCTCTTTGAATCTTCTTTATCATGCTAGGATTAACAGGAAAAAGCTAAAAATTTCAGAATTGCACCGTGCAATGTGGAGATATTACTGTTTGTGCATTTACAATATGCATTGATTTTTGCCATTGAAAAACATGTTTTTCATATACCAGAAATGTTTGAAGCTACTGACTGAATGAAAGGAGCTGGCATCTCACTCTCTTTGAATCTTCTTTATCATGCTAGGATTAACAGGAAAAAGCTAAAAATTTCAGAATTGCACCGTGCAATGTGGAGATATTACTGTTTGTGCATTTACAATATTCATTGATTTTTGCCATTGAAAAACATGTTTTCCATATACCAGAAATGTTTGAAGCTACTGACTGAATGAAAGGAGCTGGCATCTCACTCTCTTTGAATCTTCTTTATCATGCTAGGATTAGCAGGAAAAAGCAAAAAATTTCAGAATTGCACCTTGCAATGTGGAGATATTACTGTTTGTGCATTGACAATATTCATTGATTTTTGCCATTGAAAAACATGTTTTTCATATACCAGAAATGTTTGAAGCTACTGACTGAATGAAAGGAGCTGGCATCTCACTCTCTTTGAATCTTCTTTATCATGCTAGGATTAGCAGGAAAAAGCAAAAAATTTCAGAATTGCACCTTGCAATGTGGAGATATTACTGTTTGTGCATTTACAATATTCATTGATTTTTGCCATTGAAAAACATGTTTTTCATATACCAGAAATGTTTGAAGCTACTGACTGAATGAAAGGAGCTGGCATCTCACTCTCTTTGAATCTTCTTTATCATGCTAGGATTAACAGGAAAAAGCTAAAAATTTCAGAATTGCACCGTGCAATGTGGAGATATTACTGTTTGTGCATTTACAATATTCATTGATTTTTGCCATTGAAAAACATGTTTTTCATATACCAGAAATGTTTGAAGCTACTGACTGAATGAAAGGAGCTGGCATCTCACTCTCTTTGAATCTTCTTTATCATGCTAGGATTAGCAGGAAAAAGCAAAAAATTTCAGAATTGCACCTTGCAATGTGGAGATATTACTGTTTGTGCATTTACAATATTCATTGATTTTTGCCATTGAAAAACATGTTTTTCATATACCAGAAATGTTTGAAGCTACTGACTGAATGAAAGGAGCTGGCATCTCACTCTCTTTGAATCTTCTTTATCATGCTAGGATTAACAGGAAAAAGCAAAAAATTTCAGAATTGCAACTTGCAATGTGGAGATATTACTGTTTGTGCATTTACAATATTCATTGATTTTTGCCATTGAAAAACATGTTTTTCATATACCAGAAATGTTTGAAGCTACTGACTGAATGAAAGGAGCTGGCATCTCACTCTCTTTGAATCTTCTTTATCATGCTAGGATTAACAGGAAAAAGCTAAAAATTTCAGAATTGCACCGTGCAATGTGGAGATATTACTGTTTGTGCATTTACAATATTCATTGATTTTTGCCATTGAAAAACATGTTTTTCATATACCAGAAATGTTTGAAGCTACTGACTGAATGAAAGGAGCTGGCATCTCACTCTCTTTGAATCTTCTTTATCATGCTAGGATTAACAGGAAAAAGCAAAAAATTTCAGAATTGCACCTTGCAATGTGGAGATATTACTGTTTGTGCATTTACAATATTCATTGATTTTTGCCATTGAAAAACATGTTTTTCATATACCAGAAATGTTTGAAGCTACTGACTGAATGAAAGGAGCTGGCATCTCACTCTCTTTGAATCTTCTTTATCATGCTAGGATTAACAGGAAAAAGCTAAAAATTTCAGAATTGCACCGTGCAATGTGGAGATATTACTGTTTGTGCATTTACAATATTCATTGATTTTTGCCATTGAAAAACATGTTTTTCATATACCAGAAATGTTTGAAGCTACTGACTGAATGAAAGGAGCTGGCATCTCACTCTCTTTGAATCTTCATCATGCTAGGATTAGCAGGAAAAAGCAAAAAATTTCAGAATTGCACCTTGCAATGTGGAGATATTGTTTGTGCATTTACAATATTCATTGATTTTTGCCATTGAAAAACATGTTTTTCATATACCAGAAATGTTTGAAGCTACTGACTGAATGAAAGGAGCTGGCATCTCACTCTCTTTGAATCTTCTTTATCATGCTAGGATTAACAGGAAAAAGCAAAAAATTTCAGAATTGCACCTTGCAATGTGGAGATATTACTGTTTGTGCATTTACAATATTCATTGATTTTTGCCATTGAAAAACATGTTTTTCATATACCAGAAATGTTTGAAGCTACTGACTGAATGAAAGGAGCTGGCATCTCACTCTCTTTGAATCTTCTTTATCATGCTAGGATTAACAGGAAAAAGCTAAAAATTTCAGAATTGCACCGTGCAATGTGGAGATATTACTGTTTGTGCATTTACAATATTCATTGATTTTTGCCATTGAAAAACATGTTTTTCATATACCAGAAATGTTTGAAGCTACTGACTGAATGAAAGGAGCTGGCATCTCACTCTCTTTGAATCTTCTTTATCATGCTAGGATTAGCAGGAAAAAGCAAAAAATTTCAGAATTGCACCTTGCAATGTGGAGATATTACTGTTTGTGCATTTACAATATTCATTGATTTTTGCCATTGAAAAACATGTTTTTCATATACCAGAAATGTTTGAAGCTACTGACTGAATGAAAGGAGCTGGCATCTCACTCTCTTTGAATCTTCTTTATCATGCTAGGATTAACAGGAAAAAGCTAAAAATTTCAGAATTGCACCGTGCAATGTGGAGATATTACTGTTTGTGCATTTACAATATTCATTGATTTTTGCCATTGAAAAACATGTTTTTCATATACCAGAAATGTTTGAAGCTACTGACTGAATGAAAGGAGCTGGCATCTCACTCTCTTTGAATCTTCTTTATCATGCTAGGATTAGCAGGAAAAAGCAAAAAATTTCAGAATTGCACCTTGCAATGTGGAGATATTACTGTTTGTGCATTTACAATATTCATTCATTTTTGCCATTGAAAAACATGTTTTTCATATACCAGAAATGTTTGAAGCTACTGACTGAATGAAAGGAGCTGGCATCTCACTCTCTATGAATCTTCTTTATCATGCTAGGATTAACAGGAAAAAGCAAAAAATTTCAGAATTGCACCTTGCAATGTGGAGATATTACTGTTTGTGCATTTACAATATTCATTGATTTTTGCCATTGAAAAACATGTTTTTCATATACCAGAAATGTTTGAAGCTACTGACTGAATGAAAGGAGCTGGCATCTCACTCTCTTTGAATCTTCTTTATCATGCTAGGATTAACAGGAAAAAGCTAAAAATTTCAGAATTGCACCGTGCAATGTGGAGATATTACTGTTTGTGCATTTACAATATTCATTGATTTTTGCCATTGAAAAACATGTTTTTCATATACCAGAAATGTTTGAAGCTACTGACTGAATGAAAGGAGCTGGCATCTCACTCTCTTTGAATCTTCTTTATCATGCTAGGATTAGCAGGAAAAAGCAAAAAATTTCAGAATTGCACCTTGCAATGTGGAGATATTACTGTTTGTGCATTTACAATATTCATTCATTTTTGCCATTGAAAAACATGTTTTTCATATACCAGAAATGTTTGAAGCTACTGACTGAATGAAAGGAGCTGGCATCTCACTCTCTTTGAATCTTCTTTATCATGCTAGGATTAACAGGAAAAAGCAAAAAATTTCAGAATTGCACCTTGCAATGTGGAGATATTACTGTTTGTGCATTTACAATATTCATTGATTTTTGCCATTGAAAAACATGTTTTTCATATACCAGAAATGTTTGAAGCTACTGACTGAATGAAAGGAGCTGGCATCTCACTCTCATTGAATCTTCTTTATCATGCTAGGATTAACAGGAAAAAGCTAAAAATTTCAGAATTGCACCGTGCAATGTGGAGATATTACTGTTTGTGCATTTACAATATTCATTGATTTTTGCCATTGAAAAACATGTTTTTCATATACCAGAAATGTTTGAAGCTACTGACTGAATGAAAGGAGCTGGCATCTCACTCTTTGAATCTTCTTTATCATGCTAGGATTAGCAGGAAAAAGCAAAAAATTTCAGAATTGCACCTTGCAATGTGGAGATATTACTGTTTGTGCATTTACAATATTCATTGATTTTTGCCATTGAAAAACATGTTTTTCATATACCAGAAATGTTTGAAGCTACTGACTGAATGAAAGGAGCTGGCATCTCACTCTCTTTGAATCTTCTTTATCATGCTAGGATTAACAGGAAAAAGCTAAAAATTTCAGAATTGCACCGTGCAATGTGGAGATATTACTGTTTGTGCATTTACAATATTCATTGATTTTTGCCATTGAAAAACATGTTTTTCATATACCAGAAATGTTTGAAGCTACTGACTGAATGAAAGGAGCTGGCATCTCACTCTCTTTGAATCTTCTTTATCATGCTAGGATTAGCAGGAAAAAGCAAAAAATTTCAGAATTGCACCTTGCAATGTGGAGATATTACTGTTTGTGCATTTACAATATTCATTGATTTTTGCCATTGAAAAACATGTTTTTCATATACCAGAAATGTTTGAAGCTACTGACTGAATGAAAGGAGCTGGCATCTCACTCTCTTTGAATCTTCTTTATCATGCTAGGATTAACAGGAAAAAGCTAAAAATTTCAGAATTGCACCGTGCAATGTGGAGATATTACTGTTTGTGCATTTACAATATTCATTGATTTTTGCCATTGAAAAACATGTTTTTCATATACCAGAAATGTTTGAAGCTACTGACTGAATGAAAGGAGCTGGCATCTCACTCTCTTTGAATCTTCTTTATCATGCTAGGATTAACAGGAAAAAGCAAAAAATTTCAGAATTGCACCTTGCAATGTGGAGATATTACTGTTTGTGCATTTACAATATTCATTGATTTTTGCCATTGAAAAACGTTTTTCATATACCAGAAATGTTTGAAGCTACTGACTGAATGAAAGGAGCTGGCATCTCACTCTCTTTGAATCTTCTTTATCATGCTAGGATTAACAGGAAAAAGCTAAAAATTTCAGAATTGCACCGTGCAATGTGGAGATATTACTGTTTGTGCATTTACAATATGCATTGATTTTTGCCATTGAAAAACATGTTTTTCATATACCAGAAATGTTTGAAGCTACTGACTGAATGAAAGGAGCTGGCATCTCACTCTCTTTGAATCTTCTTTATCATGCTAGGATTAGCAGGAAAAAGCAAAAAATTTCAGAATTGCACCTTGCAATGTGGAGATATTACTGTTTGTGCATTTACAATATTCATTGATTTTTGCCATTGAAAAACATATTTTTCATATACCAGAAATGTTTGAAGCTACTGACTGAATGAAAGGAGCTGGCATCTCACTCTCTTTGAATCTTCTTTATCATGCTAGGATTAACAGGAAAAAGCTAAAAATTTCAGAATTGCACCGTGCAATGTGGAGATATTACTGTTTGTGCATTTACAATATGCATTGATTTTTGCCATTGAAAAACATGTTTTTCATATACCAGAAATGTTTGAAGCTACTGACTGAATGAAAGGAGCTGGCATCTCACTCTCTTTGAATCTTCTTTATCATGCTAGGATTAGCAGGAAAAAGCAAAAAATTTCAGAATTGCACCTTGCAATGTGGAGATATTACTGTTTGTGCATTTACAATATTCATTGATTTTTGCCATTGAAAAACATATTTTTCATATACCAGAAATGTTTGAAGCTACTGACTGAATGAAAGGAGCTGGCATCTCACTCTCTTTGAATCTTCTTTATCATGCTAGGATTAACAGGAAAAAGCTAAAAATTTCAGAATTGCACCGTGCAATGTGGAGATATTACTGTTTGTGCATTTACAATATTCATTGATTTTTGCCATTGAAAAACATGTTTTTCATATACCAGAAATGTTTGAAGCTACTGACTGAATGAAAGGAGCTGGCATCTCACTCTCTTTGAATCTTCTTTATCATGCTAGGATTAGCAGGAAAAAGCAAAAAATTTCAGAATTGCACCTTGCAATGTGGAGATATTACTGTTTGTGCATTTACAATATTCATTGATTTTTGCCATTGAAAAACATGTTTTTCATATACCAGAAATGTTTGAAGCTACTGACTGAATGAAAGGAGCTGGCATCTCACTCTCTTTGAATCTTCTTTATCATGCTAGGATTAACAGGAAAAAGCAAAAAATTTCAGAATTGCACCTTGCAATGTGGAGATATTACTGTTTGTGCATTTACAATATTCATTGATTTTTGCCATTGAAAAACATGTTTTTCATATACCAGAAATGTTTGAAGCTACTGACTGAATGAAAGGAGCTGGCATCTCACTCTCTTTGAATCTTCTTTATCATGCTAGGATTAACAGGAAAAAGCTAAAAATTTCAGAATTGCACCGTGCAATGTGGAGATATTACTGTTTGTGCATTTACAATATTCATTGATTTTTGCCATTGAAAAACATGTTTTTCATATACCAGAAATGTTTGAAGCTACTGACTGAATGAAAGGAGCTGGCATCTCACTCTCTTTGAATCTTCATCATGCTAGGATTAGCAGGAAAAAGCAAAAAATTTCAGAATTGCACCTTGCAATGTGGAGATATTGTTTGTGCATTTACAATATTCATTGATTTTTGCCATTGAAAAACATGTTTTTCATATACCAGAAATGTTTGAAGCTACTGACTGAATGAAAGGAGCTGGCATCTCACTCTCTTTGAATCTTCTTTATCATGCTAGGATTAACAGGAAAAAGCAAAAAATTTCAGAATTGCACCTTGCAATGTGGAGATATTACTGTTTGTGCATTTACAATATTCATTGATTTTTGCCATTGAAAAACATGTTTTTCATATACCAGAAATGTTTGAAGCTACTGACTGAATGAAAGGAGCTGGCATCTCACTCTCTTTGAATCTTCTTTATCATGCTAGGATTAACAGGAAAAAGCTAAAAATTTCAGAATTGCACCGTGCAATGTGGAGATATTACTGTTTGTGCATTTACAATATTCATTGATTTTTGCCATTGAAAAACATGTTTTTCATATACCAGAAATGTTTGAAGCTACTGACTGAATGAAAGGAGCTGGCATCTCACTCTCTTTGAATCTTCTTTATCATGCTAGGATTAGCAGGAAAAAGCAAAAAATTTCAGAATTGCACCTTGCAATGTGGAGATATTACTGTTTGTGCATTTACAATATTCATTGATTTTTGCCATTGAAAAACATGTTTTTCATATACCAGAAATGTTTGAAGCTACTGACTGAATGAAAGGAGCTGGCATCTCACTCTCTTTGAATCTTCTTTATCATGCTAGGATTAACAGGAAAAAGCTAAAAATTTCAGAATTGCACCGTGCAATGTGGAGATATTACTGTTTGTGCATTTACAATATTCATTGATTTTTGCCATTGAAAAACATGTTTTTCATATACCAGAAATGTTTGAAGCTACTGACTGAATGAAAGGAGCTGGCATCTCACTCTCTTTGAATCTTCTTTATCATGCTAGGATTAGCAGGAAAAAGCAAAAAATTTCAGAATTGCACCTTGCAATGTGGAGATATTACTGTTTGTGCATTTACAATATTCATTCATTTTTGCCATTGAAAAACATGTTTTTCATATACCAGAAATGTTTGAAGCTACTGACTGAATGAAAGGAGCTGGCATCTCACTCTCTATGAATCTTCTTTATCATGCTAGGATTAACAGGAAAAAGCAAAAAATTTCAGAATTGCACCTTGCAATGTGGAGATATTACTGTTTGTGCATTTACAATATTCATTGATTTTTGCCATTGAAAAACATGTTTTTCATATACCAGAAATGTTTGAAGCTACTGACTGAATGAAAGGAGCTGGCATCTCACTCTCTTTGAATCTTCTTTATCATGCTAGGATTAACAGGAAAAAGCTAAAAATTTCAGAATTGCACCGTGCAATGTGGAGATATTACTGTTTGTGCATTTACAATATTCATTGATTTTTGCCATTGAAAAACATGTTTTTCATATACCAGAAATGTTTGAAGCTACTGACTGAATGAAAGGAGCTGGCATCTCACTCTCTTTGAATCTTCTTTATCATGCTAGGATTAGCAGGAAAAAGCAAAAAATTTCAGAATTGCACCTTGCAATGTGGAGATATTACTGTTTGTGCATTTACAATATTCATTCATTTTTGCCATTGAAAAACATGTTTTTCATATACCAGAAATGTTTGAAGCTACTGACTGAATGAAAGGAGCTGGCATCTCACTCTCTTTGAATCTTCTTTATCATGCTAGGATTAACAGGAAAAAGCAAAAAATTTCAGAATTGCACCTTGCAATGTGGAGATATTACTGTTTGTGCATTTACAATATTCATTGATTTTTGCCATTGAAAAACATGTTTTTCATATACCAGAAATGTTTGAAGCTACTGACTGAATGAAAGGAGCTGGCATCTCACTCTCATTGAATCTTCTTTATCATGCTAGGATTAACAGGAAAAAGCTAAAAATTTCAGAATTGCACCGTGCAATGTGGAGATATTACTGTTTGTGCATTTACAATATTCATTGATTTTTGCCATTGAAAAACATGTTTTTCATATACCAGAAATGTTTGAAGCTACTGACTGAATGAAAGGAGCTGGCATCTCACTCTTTGAATCTTCTTTATCATGCTAGGATTAGCAGGAAAAAGCAAAAAATTTCAGAATTGCACCTTGCAATGTGGAGATATTACTGTTTGTGCATTTACAATATTCATTGATTTTTGCCATTGAAAAACATGTTTTTCATATACCAGAAATGTTTGAAGCTACTGACTGAATGAAAGGAGCTGGCATCTCACTCTCTTTGAATCTTCTTTATCATGCTAGGATTAACAGGAAAAAGCTAAAAATTTCAGAATTGCACCGTGCAATGTGGAGATATTACTGTTTGTGCATTTACAATATTCATTGATTTTTGCCATTGAAAAACATGTTTTTCATATACCAGAAATGTTTGAAGCTACTGACTGAATGAAAGGAGCTGGCATCTCACTCTCTTTGAATCTTCTTTATCATGCTAGGATTAGCAGGAAAAAGCAAAAAATTTCAGAATTGCACCTTGCAATGTGGAGATATTACTGTTTGTGCATTTACAATATTCATTGATTTTTGCCATTGAAAAACATGTTTTTCATATACCAGAAATGTTTGAAGCTACTGACTGAATGAAAGGAGCTGGCATCTCACTCTCTTTGAATCTTCTTTATCATGCTAGGATTAACAGGAAAAAGCTAAAAATTTCAGAATTGCACCGTGCAATGTGGAGATATTACTGTTTGTGCATTTACAATATTCATTGATTTTTGCCATTGAAAAACATGTTTTTCATATACCAGAAATGTTTGAAGCTACTGACTGAATGAAAGGAGCTGGCATCTCACTCTCTTTGAATCTTCTTTATCATGCTAGGATTAACAGGAAAAAGCAAAAAATTTCAGAATTGCACCTTGCAATGTGGAGATATTACTGTTTGTGCATTTACAATATTCATTGATTTTTGCCATTGAAAAACGTTTTTCATATACCAGAAATGTTTGAAGCTACTGACTGAATGAAAGGAGCTGGCATCTCACTCTCTTTGAATCTTCTTTATCATGCTAGGATTAACAGGAAAAAGCTAAAAATTTCAGAATTGCACCGTGCAATGTGGAGATATTACTGTTTGTGCATTTACAATATGCATTGATTTTTGCCATTGAAAAACATGTTTTTCATATACCAGAAATGTTTGAAGCTACTGACTGAATGAAAGGAGCTGGCATCTCACTCTCTTTGAATCTTCTTTATCATGCTAGGATTAGCAGGAAAAAGCAAAAAATTTCAGAATTGCACCTTGCAATGTGGAGATATTACTGTTTGTGCATTTACAATATTCATTGATTTTTGCCATTGAAAAACATATTTTTCATATACCAGAAATGTTTGAAGCTACTGACTGAATGAAAGGAGCTGGCATCTCACTCTCTTTGAATCTTCTTTATCATGCTAGGATTAACAGGAAAAAGCTAAAAATTTCAGAATTGCACCGTGCAATGTGGAGATATTACTGTTTGTGCATTTACAATATGCATTGATTTTTGCCATTGAAAAACATGTTTTTCATATACCAGAAATGTTTGAAGCTACTGACTGAATGAAAGGAGCTGGCATCTCACTCTCTTTGAATCTTCTTTATCATGCTAGGATTAGCAGGAAAAAGCAAAAAATTTCAGAATTGCACCTTGCAATGTGGAGATATTACTGTTTGTGCATTTACAATATTCATTGATTTTTGCCATTGAAAAACATATTTTTCATATACCAGAAATGTTTGAAGCTACTGACTGAATGAAAGGAGCTGGCATCTCACTCTCTTTGAATCTTCTTTATCATGCTAGGATTAACAGGAAAAAGCTAAAAATTTCAGAATTGCACCGTGCAATGTGGAGATATTACTGTTTGTGCATTTACAATATTCATTGATTTTTGCCATTGAAAAACATGTTTTTCATATACCAGAAATGTTTGAAGCTACTGACTGAATGAAAGGAGCTGGCATCTCACTCTCTTTGAATCTTCTTTATCATGCTAGGATTAGCAGGAAAAAGCAAAAAATTTCAGAATTGCACCTTGCAATGTGGAGATATTACTGTTTGTGCATTTACAATATTCATTGATTTTTGCCATTGAAAAACATGTTTTTCATATACCAGAAATGTTTGAAGCTACTGACTGAATGAAAGGAGCTGGCATCTCACTCTCTTTGAATCTTCTTTATCATGCTAGGATTAACAGGAAAAAGCAAAAAATTTCAGAATTGCACCTTGCAATGTGGAGATATTACTGTTTGTGCATTTACAATATTCATTGATTTTTGCCATTGAAAAACATGTTTTTCATATACCAGAAATGTTTGAAGCTACTGACTGAATGAAAGGAGCTGGCATCTCACTCTCTTTGAATCTTCTTTATCATGCTAGGATTAGCAGGAAAAAGCAAAAAATTTCAGAATTGCACCTTGCAATGTGGAGATATTACTGTTTGTGCATTTACAATATTCATTGATTTTTGCCATTGAAAAACATGTTTTTCATATACCAGAAATGTTTGAAGCTACTGACTGAATGAAAGGAGCTGGCATCTCACTCTCTTTGAATCTTCTTTATCATGCTAGGATTAACAGGAAAAAGCTAAAAATTTCAGAATTGCACCGTGCAATGTGGAGATATTACTGTTTGTGCATTTACAATATTCATTGATTTTTGCCATTGAAAAACATGTTTTTCATATACCAGAAATGTTTGAAGCTACTGACTGAATGAAAGGAGCTGGCATCTCACTCTCTTTGAATCTTCTTTATCATGCTAGGATTAGCAGGAAAAAGCAAAAAATTTCAGAATTGCACCTTGCAATGTGGAGATATTACTGTTTGTGCATTTACAATATTCATTGATTTTTGCCATTGAAAAACATGTTTTTCATATACCAGAAATGTTTGAAGCTACTGACTGAATGAAAGGAGCTGGCATCTCACTCTCTTTGAATCTTCTTTATCATGCTAGGATTAACAGGAAAAAGCAAAAAATTTCAGAATTGCACCTTGCAATGTGGAGATATTACTGTTTGTGCATTTACAATATTCATTGATTTTTGCCATTGAAAAACATGTTTTTCATATACCAGAAATGTTTGAAGCTACTGACTGAATGAAAGGAGCTGGCATCTCACTCTCTTTGAATCTTCTTTATCATGCTAGGATTAACAGGAAAAAGCTAAAAATTTCAGAATTGCACCGTGCAATGTGGAGATATTACTGTTTGTGCATTTACAATATTCATTGATTTTTGCCATTGAAAAACATGTTTTTCATATACCAGAAATGTTTGAAGCTACTGACTGAATGAAAGGAGCTGGCATCTCACTCTCTTTGAATCTTCTTTATCATGCTAGGATTAGCAGGAAAAAGCAAAAAATTTCAGAATTGCACCTTGCAATGTGGAGATATTACTGTTTGTGCATTTACAATATTCATTGATTTTTGCCATTGAAAAACATGTTTTTCATATACCAGAAATGTTTGAAGCTACTGACTGAATGAAAGGAGCTGGCATCTCACTCTCTTTGAATCTTCTTTATCATGCTAGGATTAACAGGAAAAAGCTAAAAATTTCAGAATTGCACCGTGCAATGTGGAGATATTACTGTTTGTGCATTTACAATATTCATTGATTTTTGCCATTGAAAAACATGTTTTTCATATACCAGAAATGTTTGAAGCTACTGACTGAATGAAAGGAGCTGGCATCTCACTCTCTTTGAATCTTCTTTATCATGCTAGGATTAGCAGGAAAAAGCAAAAAATTTCAGAATTGCACCTTGCAATGTGGAGATATTACTGTTTGTGCATTTACAATATTCATTGATTTTTGCCATTGAAAAACATATTTTTCATATACCAGAAATGTTTGAAGCTACTGACTGAATGAAAGGAGCTGGCATCTCACTCTCTTTGAATCTTCTTTATCATGCTAGGATTAACAGGAAAAAGCTAAAAATTTCAGAATTGCACCGTGCAATGTGGAGATATTACTGTTTGTGCATTTACAATATGCATTGATTTTTGCCATTGAAAAACATGTTTTTCATATACCAGAAATGTTTGAAGCTACTGACTGAATGAAAGGAGCTGGCATCTCACTCTCTTTGAATCTTCTTTATCATGCTAGGATTAGCAGGAAAAAGCAAAAAATTTCAGAATTGCACCTTGCAATGTGGAGATATTACTGTTTGTGCATTTACAATATTCATTGATTTTTGCCATTGAAAAACATATTTTTCATATACCAGAAATGTTTGAAGCTACTGACTGAATGAAAGGAGCTGGCATCTCACTCTCTTTGAATCTTCTTTATCATGCTAGGATTAACAGGAAAAAGCTAAAAATTTCAGAATTGCACCGTGCAATGTGGAGATATTACTGTTTGTGCATTTACAATATTCATTGATTTTTGCCATTGAAAAACATGTTTTTCATATACCAGAAATGTTTGAAGCTACTGACTGAATGAAAGGAGCTGGCATCTCACTCTCTTTGAATCTTCTTTATCATGCTAGGATTAGCAGGAAAAAGCAAAAAATTTCAGAATTGCACCTTGCAATGTGGAGATATTACTGTTTGTGCATTTACAATATTCATTGATTTTTGCCATTGAAAAACATGTTTTTCATATACCAGAAATGTTTGAAGCTACTGACTGAATGAAAGGAGCTGGCATCTCACTCTCTTTGAATCTTCTTTATCATGCTAGGATTAACAGGAAAAAGCAAAAAATTTCAGAATTGCACCTTGCAATGTGGAGATATTACTGTTTGTGCATTTACAATATTCATTGATTTTTGCCATTGAAAAACATGTTTTTCATATACCAGAAATGTTTGAAGCTACTGACTGAATGAAAGGAGCTGGCATCTCACTCTCTTTGAATCTTCTTTATCATGCTAGGATTAGCAGGAAAAAGCAAAAAATTTCAGAATTGCACCTTGCAATGTGGAGATATTACTGTTTGTGCATTTACAATATTCATTGATTTTTGCCATTGAAAAACATGTTTTTCATATACCAGAAATGTTTGAAGCTACTGACTGAATGAAAGGAGCTGGCATCTCACTCTCTTTGAATCTTCTTTATCATGCTAGGATTAACAGGAAAAAGCTAAAAATTTCAGAATTGCACCGTGCAATGTGGAGATATTACTGTTTGTGCATTTACAATATTCATTGATTTTTGCCATTGAAAAACATGTTTTTCATATACCAGAAATGTTTGAAGCTACTGACTGAATGAAAGGAGCTGGCATCTCACTCTCTTTGAATCTTCTTTATCATGCTAGGATTAGCAGGAAAAAGCAAAAAATTTCAGAATTGCACCTTGCAATGTGGAGATATTACTGTTTGTGCATTTACAATATTCATTGATTTTTGCCATTGAAAAACATGTTTTTCATATACCAGAAATGTTTGAAGCTACTGACTGAATGAAAGGAGCTGGCATCTCACTCTCTTTGAATCTTCTTTATCATGCTAGGATTAACAGGAAAAAGCAAAAAATTTCAGAATTGCACCTTGCAATGTGGAGATATTACTGTTTGTGCATTTACAATATTCATTGATTTTTGCCATTGAAAAATATGTTTTTCATATACCAGAAATGTTTGAAGCTACTGACTGAATGAAAGGAGCTGGCATCTCACTCTCTTTGAATCTTCTTTATCATGCTAGGATTAACAGGAAAAAGCTAAAAATTTCAGAATTGCACCGTGCAATGTGGAGATATTACTGTTTGTGCATTTACAATATTCATTGATTTTTGCCATTGAAAAACATGTTTTTCATATACCAGAAATGTTTGAAGCTACTGACTGAATGAAAGGAGCTGGCATCTCACTCTCTTTGAATCTTCTTTATCATGCTAGGATTAGCAGGAAAAAGCAAAAAATTTCAGAATTGCACCTTGCAATGTGGAGATATTACTGTTTGTGCATTTACAATATTCATTGATTTTTGCCATTGAAAAACATGTTTTTCATATACCAGAAATGTTTGAAGCTACTGACTGAATGAAAGGAGCTGGCATCTCACTCTCTTTGAATCTTCTTTATCATGCTAGGATTAACAGGAAAAAGCTAAAAATTTCAGAATTGCACCGTGCAATGTGGAGATATTACTGTTTGTGCATTTACAATATTCATTGATTTTTGCCATTGAAAAACATGTTTTTCATATACCAGAAATGTTTGAAGCTACTGACTGAATGAAAGGAGCTGGCATCTCACTCTCTTTGAATCTTCTTTATCATGCTAGGATTAGCAGGAAAAAGCAAAAAATTTCAGAATTGCACCTTGCAATGTGGAGATATTACTGTTTGTGCATTTACAATATTCATTGATTTTTGCCATTGAAAAACATGTTTTTCATATACCAGAAATGTTTGAAGCTACTGACTGAATGAAAGGAGCTGGCATCTCACTCTCTTTGAATCTTCTTTATCATGCTAGGATTAGCAGGAAAAAGCAAAAAATTTCAGAATTGCACCTTGCAATGTGGAGATATTACTGTTTGTGCATTTACAATATTCATTGATTTTTGCCATTGAAAAACATGTTTTTCATATACCAGAAATGTTTGAAGCTACTGACTGAATGAAAGAAGCTGGCATCTCACTCTCTTTGAATCTTCTTTATCATGCTAGGATTAGCAGGAAAAAGCAAAAAATTTCAGAATTGCACCTTGCAATGTGGAGATATTACTGTTTGTGCATTTACAATATTCATTGATTTTTGCCATTGAAAAACATGTTTTTCATATACCAGAAATGTTTGAAGCTACTGACTGAATGAAAGGAGCTGGCATCTCACTCTCTTTGAATCTTCTTTATCATGCTAGGATTAACAGGAAAAAGCAAAAAATTTCAGAATTGCACCTTGCAATGTGGAGATATTACTGTTTGTGCATTTACAATATTCATTGATTTTTGCCATTGAAAAACATGTTTTTCATATACCAGAAATGTTTGAAGCTACTAACTGAATGAAAGGAGCTGGCATCTCACTCTCTTTGAATCTTCTTTATTATGCTAGGATTAACAGGAAAAAGCAAAAAATTTCAGAATTGCACCTTGCAATGTGGAGATATTACTGTTTGTGCATTTACAATATTCATTGATTTTTGCCATTGAAAAACATGTTTTTCATATACCAGAAATGTTTGAAGCTACTGACTGAATGAAAGGAGCTGGCATCTCACTCTCTTTGAATCTTCTTTATCATGCTAGGATTAACAGGAAAAAGCTAAAAATTTCAGAATTGCACCGTGCAATGTGGAGATATTACTGTTTGTGCATTTACAATATTCATTGATTTTTGCCATTGAAAAACATGTTTTTCATATACCAGAAATGTTTGAAGCTACTGACTGAATGAAAGGAGCTGGCATCTCACTCTCTTTGAATCTTCTTTATCATGCTAGGATTAACAGGAAAAAGCAAAAAATTTCAGAATTGCACCTTGCAATGTGGAGATATTACTGTTTGTGCATTTACAATATTCATTGATTTTTGCCATTGAAAAACATGTTTTTCATATACCAGAAATGTTTGAAGCTACTGACTGAATGAAAGGAGCTGGCATCTCACTCTCTTTGAATCTTCTTTATCATGCTAGGATTAACAGGAAAAAGCTAAAAATTTCAGAATTGCACCGTGCAATGTGGAGATATTACTGTTTGTGCATTTACAATATTCATTGATTTTTGCCATTGAAAAACATGTTTTTCATATACCAGAAATGTTTGAAGCTACTGACTGAATGAAAGGAGCTGGCATCTCACTCTCTTTGAATCTTCTTTATCATGCTAGGATTAGCAGGAAAAAGCAAAAAATTTCAGAATTGCACCTTGCAATGTGGAGATATTACTGTTTGTGCATTTACAATATTCATTGATTTTTGCCATTGAAAAACATGTTTTTCATATACCAGAAATGTTTGAAGCTACTGACTGAATGAAAGAAGCTGGCATCTCACTCTCTTTGAATCTTCTTTATCATGCTAGGATTAGCAGGAAAAAGCAAAAAATTTCAGAATTGCACCTTGCAATGTGGAGATATTACTGTTTGTGCATTTACAATATTCATTGATTTTTGCCATTGAAAAACATGTTTTTCATATACCAGAAATGTTTGAAGCTACTGACTGAATGAAAGGAGCTGGCATCTCACTCTCTTTGAATCTTCTTTATCATGCTAGGATTAACAGGAAAAAGCAAAAAATTTCAGAATTGCACCTTGCAATGTGGAGATATTACTGTTTGTGCATTTACAATATTCATTGATTTTTGCCATTGAAAAACATGTTTTTCATATACCAGAAATGTTTGAAGCTACTGACTGAATGAAAGGAGCTGGCATCTCACTCTCTTTGAATCTTCTTTATCATGCTAGGATTAACAGGAAAAAGCTAAAAATTTCAGAATTGCACCGTGCAATGTGGAGATATTACTGTTTGTGCATTTACAATATTCATTGATTTTTGCCATTGAAAAACATGTTTTTCATATACCAGAAATGTTTGAAGCTACTGACTGAATGAAAGGAGCTGGCATCTCACTCTCTTTGAATCTTCTTTATCATGCTAGGATTAGCAGGAAAAAGCAAAAAATTTCAGAATTGCACCTTGCAATGTGGAGATATTACTGTTTGTGCATTTACAATATTCATTGATTTTTGCCATTGAAAAACATGTTTTTCATATACCAGAAATGTTTGAAGCTACTGACTGAATGAAAGGAGCTGGCATTTCACTCTCTTTGAATCTTCTTTATCATGCTAGGATTAACAGGAAAAAGCAAAAAATTTCAGAATTGCACCTTGCAATGTGGAGATATTACTGTTTGTGCATTTACAATATTCATTGATTTTTGCCATTGAAAAACATGTTTTTCATATACCAGAAATGTTTGAAGCTACTGACTGAATGAAAGGAGCTGGCATCTCACTCTCTTTGAATCTTCTTTATCATGCTAGGATTAACAGGAGAAAGCTAAAAATTTCAGAATTGCACCGTGCAATGTGGAGATATTACTGTTTGTGCATTTACAATATTCATTGATTTTTGCCATTGAAAAACATGTTTTTCATATACCAGAAATGTTTGAAGCTACTGACTGAATGAAAGGAGCTGGCATCTCACTCTCTTTGAATCTTCTTTATCATGCTAGGATTAGCAGGAAAAAGCAAAAAATTTAAGAATTGCACCTTGCAATGTGGAGATATTACTGTTTGTGCATTTACAATATTCATTGATTTTTGCCATTGAAAAACATGTTTTTCATATACCAGAAAAGTTTGAAGCTACTGACTGAATGAAAGGAGCTGGCATCTCACTCTCTTTGAATCTTCTTTATCATGCTAGGATTAACAGGAAAAAGCAAAAAATTTCAGAATTGCACCTTGCAATGTGGAGATATTACTGTTTGTGCATTTACAATATTCATTGATTTTTGCCATTGAAAAACATGTTTTTCATATACCAGAAATGTTTGAAGCTACTGACTGAATGAAAGGAGCTGGCATCTCACTCTCTTTGAATCTTCTTTATTATGCTAGGATTAACAGGAAAAAGCAAAAAATTTCAGAATTGCACCTTGCAATGTGGAGATATTACTGTTTGTGCATTTACAATATTCATTGATTTTTGCCATTGAAAAACATGTTTTTCATATACCAGAAATGTTTGAAGCTACTGACTGAATGAAAGGAGCTGGCATCTCACTCTCTTTGAATCTTCTTTATCATGCTAGGATTAACAGGAAAAAGCTAAAAATTTCAGAATTGCACCGTGCAATGTGGAGATATTACTGTTTGTGCATTTACAATATTCATTGATTTTTGCCATTGAAAAACATGTTTTTCATATACCAGAAATGTTTGAAGCTACTGACTGAATGAAAGGAGCTGGCATCTCACTCTCTTTGAATCTTCTTTATCATGCTAGGATTAACAGGAAAAAGCAAAAAATTTCAGAATTGCACCTTGCAATGTGGAGATATTACTGTTTGTGCATTTACAATATTCATTGATTTTTGCCATTGAAAAACATGTTTTTCATATACCAGAAATGTTTGAAGCTACTGACTGAATGAAAGGAGCTGGCATCTCACTCTCTTTGAATCTTCTTTATCATGCTAGGATTAGCAGGAAAAAGCAAAAATTTCAGAATTGCACCTTGCAATGTGGAGATATTACTGTTTGTGCATTTACAATATTCATTGATTTTTGCCATTGAAAAACATGTTTTTCATATACCAGAAATGTTTGAAGCTACTGACTGAATGAAAGAAGCTGGCATCTCACTCTCTTTGAATCTTCTTTATCATGCTAGGATTAGCAGGAAAAAGCAAAAAATTTCAGAATTGCACCTTGCAATGTGGAGATATTACTGTTTGTGCATTTACAATATTCATTGATTTTTGCCATTGAAAAACATGTTTTTCATATACCAGAAATGTTTGAAGCTACTGACTGAATGAAAGGAGCTGGCATCTCACTCTCTTTGAATCTTCTTTATCATGCTAGGATTAGCAGGAAAAAGCAAAAAATTTCAGAATTGCACCTTGCAATGTGGAGATATTACTGTTTGTGCATTTACAATATTCATTGATTTTTGCCATTGAAAAACATGTTTTTCATATACCAGAAATGTTTGAAGCTACTGACTGAATGAAAGGAGCTGGCATCTCACTCTCTTTGAATCTTCTTTATCATGCTAGGATTAACAGGAAAAAGCTAAAAATTTCAGAATTGCACCGTGCAATGTGGAGATATTACTGTTTGTGCATTTACAATATTCATTGATTTTTGCCATTGAAAAACATGTTTTTCATATACCAGAAATGTTTGAAGCTACTGACTGAATGAAAGGAGCTGGCATCTCACTCTCTTTGAATCTTCTTTATCATGCTAGGATTAGCAGGAAAAAGCAAAAAATTTCAGAATTGCACCTTGCAATGTGGAGATATTACTGTTTGTGCATTTACAATATTCATTGATTTTTGCCATTGAAAAACATGTTTTTCATATACCAGAAATGTTTGAAGCTACTGACTGAATGAAAGGAGCTGGCATCTCACTCTCTTTGAATCTTCTTTATCATGCTAGGATTAGCAGGAAAAAGCAAAAAATTTCAGAATTGCACCTTGCAATGTGGAGATATTACTGTTTGTGCATTTACAATATTCATTGATTTTTGCCATTGAAAAACATGTTTTTCATATACCAGAAATGTTTGAAGCTACTGACTGAATGAAAGAAGCTGGCATCTCACTCTCTTTGAATCTTCTTTATCATGCTAGGATTAGCAGGAAAAAGCAAAAAATTTCAGAATTGCACCTTGCAATGTGGAGATATTACTGTTTGTGCATTTACAATATTCATTGATTTTTGCCATTGAAAAACATGTTTTTCATATACCAGAAATGTTTGAAGCTACTGACTGAATGAAAGGAGCTGGCATCTCACTCTCTTTGAATCTTCTTTATCATGCTAGGATTAACAGGAAAAAGCAAAAAATTTCAGAATTGCACCTTGCAATGTGGAGATATTACTGTTTGTGCATTTACAATATTCATTGATTTTTGCCATTGAAAAACATGTTTTTCATATACCAGAAATGTTTGAAGCTACTGACTGAATGAAAGGAGCTGGCATCTCACTCTCTTTGAATCTTCTTTATCATGCTAGGATTAACAGGAAAAAGCTAAAAATTTCAGAATTGCACCGTGCAATGTGGAGATATTACTGTTTGTGCATTTACAATATTCATTGATTTTTGCCATTGAAAAACATGTTTTTCATATACCAGAAATGTTTGAAGCTACTGACTGAATGAAAGGAGCTGGCATCTCACTCTCTTTGAATCTTCTTTATCATGCTAGGATTAGCAGGAAAAAGCAAAAAATTTCAGAATTGCACCTTGCAATGTGGAGATATTACTGTTTGTGCATTTACAATATTCATTGATTTTTGCCATTGAAAAACATGTTTTTCATATACCAGAAATGTTTGAAGCTACTGACTGAATGAAAGGAGCTGGCATCTCACTCTCTTTGAATCTTCTTTATCATGCTAGGATTAACAGGAAAAAGCTAAAAATTTCAGAATTGCACCGTGCAATGTGGAGATATTACTGTTTGTGCATTTACAATATTCATTGATTTTTGCCATTGAAAAACATGTTTTTCATATACCAGAAATGTTTGAAGCTACTGACTGAATGAAAGGAGCTGGCATCTCACTCTCTTTGAATCTTCTTTATCATGCTAGGATTAGCAGGAAAAAGCAAAAAATTTCAGAATTGCACCTTGCAATGTGGAGATATTACTGTTTGTGCATTTACAATATTCATTGATTTTTGCCATTGAAAAACATGTTTTTCATATACCAGAAATGTTTGAAGCTACTGACTGAATGAAAGGAGCTGGCATCTCACTCTCTTTGAATCTTCTTTATCATGCTAGGATTAACAGGAAAAAGCAAAAAATTTCAGAATTGCACCTTGCAATGTGGAGATATTACTGTTTGTGCATTTACAATATTCATTGATTTTTGCCATTGAAAAACATGTTTTTCATATACCAGAAATGTTTGAAGCTACTGACTGAATGAAAGGAGCTGGCATCTCACTCTCTTTGAATCTTCTTTATCATGCTAGGATTAACAGGAGAAAGCTAAAAATTTCAGAATTGCACCGTGCAATGTGGAGATATTACTGTTTGTGCATTTACAATATTCATTGATTTTTGCCATTGAAAAACATGTTTTTCATATACCAGAAATGTTTGAAGCTACTGACTGAATGAAAGGAGCTGGCATCTCACTCTCTTTGAATCTTCTTTATCATGCTAGGATTAGCAGGAAAAAGCAAAAAATTTCAGAATTGCACCTTGCAATGTGGAGATATTACTGTTTGTGCATTTACAATATTCATTGATTTTTGCCATTGAAAAACATGTTTTTCATATACCAGAAATGTTTGAAGCTACTGACTGAATGAAAGGAGCTGGCATCTCACTCTCTTTGAATCTTCTTTATTATGCTAGGATTAACAGGAAAAAGCAAAAAATTTCAGAATTGCACCTTGCAATGTGGAGATATTACTGTTTGTGCATTTACAATATTCATTGATTTTTGCCATTGAAAAACATGTTTTTCATATACCAGAAATGTTTGAAGCTACTGACTGAATGAAAGGAGCTGGCATCTCACTCTCTTTGAATCTTCTTTATCATGCTAGGATTAACAGGAAAAAGCTAAAAATTTCAGAATTGCACCGTGCAATGTGGAGATATTACTGTTTGTGCATTTACAATATTCATTGATTTTTGCCATTGAAAAACATGTTTTTCATATACCAGAAATGTTTGAAGCTACTGACTGAATGAAAGGAGCTGGCATCTCACTCTCTTTGAATCTTCTTTATCATGCTAGGATTAACAGGAAAAAGCAAAAAATTTCAGAATTGCACCTTGCAATGTGGAGATATTACTGTTTGTGCATTTACAATATTCATTGATTTTTGCCATTGAAAAACATGTTTTTCATATACCAGAAATGTTTGAAGCTACTGACTGAATGAAAGAAGCTGGCATCTCACTCTCTTTGAATCTTCTTTATCATGCTAGGATTAGCAGGAAAAAGCAAAAAATTTCAGAATTGCACCTTGCAATGTGGAGATATTACTGTTTGTGCATTTACAATATTCATTGATTTTTGCCATTGAAAAACATGTTTTTCATATACCAGAAATGTTTGAAGCTACTGACTGAATGAAAGGAGCTGGCATCTCACTCTCTTTGAATCTTCTTTATCATGCTAGGATTAACAGGAAAAAGCTAAAAATTTCAGAATTGCACCGTGCAATGTGGAGATATTACTGTTTGTGCATTTACAATATTCATTGATTTTTGCCATTGAAAAACATGTTTTTCATATACCAGAAATGTTTGAAGCTACTGACTGAATGAAAGGAGCTGGCATCTCACTCTCTTTGAATCTTCTTTATCATGCTAGGATTAGCAGGAAAAAGCAAAAAATTTCAGAATTGCACCTTGCAATGTGGAGATATTACTGTTTGTGCATTTACAATATTCATTGATTTTTGCCATTGAAAAACATGTTTTTCATATACCAGAAATGTTTGAAGCTACTGACTGAATGAAAGGAGCTGGCATCTCACTCTCTTTGATTGAATCTTCTTTATCATGCTAGGATTAGCAGGAAAAAGCAAAAAATTTCAGAATTGCACCTTGCAATGTGGAGATATTACTGTTTGTGCATTTACAATATTCATTGATTTTTGCCATTGAAAAACATGTTTTTCATATACCAGAAATGTTTGAAGCTACTGACTGAATGAAAGAAGCTGGCATCTCACTCTCTTTGAATCTTCTTTATCATGCTAGGATTAGCAGGAAAAAGCAAAAAATTTCAGAATTGCACCTTGCAATGTGGAGATATTACTGTTTGTGCATTTACAATATTCATTGATTTTTGCCATTGAAAAACATGTTTTTCATATACCAGAAATGTTTGAAGCTACTGACTGAATGAAAGGAGCTGGCATCTCACTCTCTTTGAATCTTCTTTATCATGCTAGGATTAACAGGAAAAAGCAAAAAATTTCAGAATTGCACCTTGCAATGTGGAGATATTACTGTTTGTGCATTTACAATATTCATTGATTTTTGCCATTGAAAAACATGTTTTTCATATACCAGAAATGTTTGAAGCTACTGACTGAATGAAAGGAGCTGGCATCTCACTCTCTTTGAATCTTCTTTATCATGCTAGGATTAACAGGAGAAAGCTAAAAATTTCAGAATTGCACCGTGCAATGTGGAGATATTACTGTTTGTGCATTTACAATATTCATTGATTTTTGCCATTGAAAAACATGTTTTTCATATACCAGAAATGTTTGAAGCTACTGACTGAATGAAAGGAGCTGGCATCTCACTCTCTTTGAATCTTCTTTATCATGCTAGGATTAAGCAGGAAAAAGCAAAAAATTTCAGAATTGCACCTTGCAATGTGGAGATATTACTGTTTGTGCATTTACAATATTCATTGATTTTTGCCATTGAAAAACATGTTTTTCATATACCAGAAATGTTTGAAGCTACTGACTGAATGAAAGGAGCTGGCATCTCACTCTCTTTGAATCTTCTTTATCATGCTAGGATTAACAGGAAAAAGCTAAAAATTTCAGAATTGCACCGTGCAATGTGGAGATATTACTGTTTGTGCATTTACAATATTCATTGATTTTTGCCATTGAAAAACGTCCAGAAATGTTTGAAGCTACTGACTGAATGAAAGGAGCTGGCATCTCACTCTCTTTGAATCTTCTTTATCATGCTAGGATTAACAGGAAAAAGCAAAAAATTTCAGAATTGCACCGTGCAATGTGGAGATATTACTGTTTGTGCATTTACAATATTCATTGATTTTTGCCATTGAAAAACATGTTTTTCATATACCAGAAATGTTTGAAGCTACTGACTGAATGAAAGGAGCTGGCATCTCACTCTCTTTGAATCTTCTTTATCATGCTAGGATTAACAGGAAAAAGCTAAAAATTTCAGAATTGCACCGTGCAATGTGGAGATATTACTGTTTGTGCATTTACAATATTCATTGATTTTTGCCATTGAAAAACATGTTTTTCATATACCAGAAATGTTTGAAGCTACTGACTGAATGAAAGGAGCTGGCATCTCACTCTCTTTGAATCTTCTTTATCATGCTAGGATTAACAGGAAAAAGCTAAAAATTTCAGAATTGCACCGTGCAATGTGGAGATATTACTGTTTGTGCATTTACAATATTCATTGATTTTTGCCATTGAAAAACATGTTTTTCATATACCAGAAATGTTTGAAGCTACTGACTGAATGAAAGGAGCTGGCATCTCACTCTCTTTGAATCTTCTTTATCATGCTAGGATTAACAGGAAAAAGCTAAAAATTTCAGAATTGCACCGTGCAATGTGGAGATATTACTGTTTGTGCATTTACAATATTCATTGATTTTTGCCATTGAAAAACGTCCAGAAATGTTTGAAGCTACTGACTGAATGAAAGGAGCTGGCATCTCACTCTCTTTGAATCTTCTTTATCATGCTAGGATTAGCAGGAAAAAGCTAAAAATTTCAGAATTGCACCGTGCAATGTGGAGATATTACTGTTTGTGCATTTACAATATTCATTGATTTTTGCCATTGAAAAACGTCCAGAAATGTTTGAAGCTACTGACTGAATGAAAGGAGCTGGCATCTCACTCTCTTTGAATCTTCTTTATCATGCTAGGATTAACAGGAAAAAGCAAAAAATTTCAGAATTGCACCGTGCAATGTGGAGATATTACTGTTTGTGCATTTACAATATTCATTGATTTTTGCCATTGAAAAACGTCCAGAAATGTTTGAAGCTACTGACTGAATGAAAGGAGCTGGCATCTCACTCTCTTTGAATCTTCTTTATCATGCTAGGATTAACAGGAAAAAGCAAAAAATTTCAGAATTGCACCGTGCAATGTGGAGATATTACTGTTTGTGCATTTACAATATTCATTGATTTTTGCCATTGAAAAACGTCCAGAAATGTTTGAAGCTACTGACTGAATGAAAGGAGCTGGCATCTCACTCTCTTTGAATCTTCTTTATCATGCTAGGATTAACAGGAAAAAGCAAAAAAATTTCAGAATTGCACCGTGCAATGTGGAGATATTACTGTTTGTGCATTTACAATATTCATTGATTTTTGCCATTGAAAAACATGTTTTTCATATACCAGAAATGTTTGAAGCTACTGACTGAATGAAAGGAGCTGGCATCTCACTCTCTTTGAATCTTCTTTATCATGCTAGGATTAACAGGAAAAAGCTAAAAATTTCAGAATTGCACCG